>NC_041705.1:1180000-1182500 GCF_900097015.1 Plasmodium sp. gorilla clade G2
TCATATTGAAAATAATCAATGCTGTGCAGAAAAAATTCTTCATAATTATGAACAAAATGAAAAAGACCTGAACAAGTCAGAAGAAAAAAACAAGAGTCAGGAAATTTTTTATAAGGATAATGATAGTGAAGATGAAGAATTGATAGATATGTGGATAAGCTTAAATTATACATCAGTAGATAATATAAATATATGTGAAAAGGTAGATGATTTAAATATAAATGAAAAAGAGAAAGAAAATGATAAGTCAAAAATGGAAAGATTACGAAAGAGACAAATAATTGAAAATGATCAGAAAAAAGAGAATGATGAGATTGAAACAAATGAAGAGGTGGATATAAAAGAAGATGATAGTAATTATTCCAGTGTTGAAGATATTATAATAAGTAATAAAGATGAAGCAAATATTTCAAGTGATTGCACACAAAAAGATTTGGATATATCTTGTAAGGATGATAAAAAGAGTATAAAGAATAATAACAAAAACAAAAAAAAAAAGAGGAAGAAAAAAAAAACAAAAAATGATATGAAATCATTATTATGCTTAAATTCTTTAGATAAATCATTTATTCAAGTTCCTCTTAATTGTATATTAAATACATTTCGAAATATTCAAAAAGAGATAGAAAAGAATTTTATGATAATTACATTATTTATAGAAAAGAAATTAAAAAATTTAGGTGATGATGTGTGTATAGAAAAATTAAATACTATGTTAGAAAAATTACAAGTATTAAAAAGAAAAGTAAATGAATCCAAAATGTTATTAAATAAATATATCAGAAGATTAGTAAGTCGTTTAAAATATATATATTTTGAAGGAGATATACAAGTTCAAAATTTAAAATATGATTTTCGATTTCAGAATTATGAGAAAAGAATTAATTGGCTAATCAATGAATATTTATGTACATATGGTTATTTTGATACTGTATCTATATTTTGTAAACGATATAATTTAGAAGATTATTCAGATAAAGATGTATATAAAGAATATATATATATAATTAATGAACTAATAAAACATAATACACAGCCAGCATTAGAATTTTGTCAAAAATATAAATCACAATTAAAAAAAATAGATTCAAATATGGAATCTGAATTACATTTACAATATGTTATTCAATTAATATTTGAAAGTAAATATTTAGAAGCAATCGAATATATTAAAAAAAAAGTTTCACAACAACATGGATGTATAGAATCAGATTTGAAATATATAATTACACACATAGCACTTTATAGTAACAATAATAATAATAATAATAATAAAATTAAAAAATTAAAAAAATTTAATGAAAATAGATGGAAAAAAATTATCAATTTATTCAAAAGAGTATATTCAGATATATCTGGTCTTTCTACAAATCCTTTACTTGAGCTTTTATTAAAAGCAGGAATATCTGTAATTAAAACAGATCATTGTGGAAAAAAAACGTCTACAAAATGTCCTACATGTATAAAGGAATTAAAAAATACAATTAATAAATTACCAAATATACAAAAAACAAAAAGTTTTTTAGTATGTCCATATACCAATGAAGTAATGGATGAAAACAACCCTCCTTTTACAACTCCAACTGGATATGTATTTTCAGAGAAGGCTATTTCTTTATTTTTAAAATCGGATGAAATATTTGAATGTCCTATAACAAATGAGAAGTATCGCATGGATGAATTTTCTCGTCTCTTCATATGAAAAATGTATCTATCTGGAAAAGTATAAGTGTAAGTTTATGAATCCAAAAAAGGGTATATGACATATAAAAATAAAATTATAAAAAATATCATACAAGGGTTGACACACACATATAAATATATATGTGTGTGTGTGTGACATGTTTTTATTTTTTATTTTTTATTTTTTATTTTTTATTTTTTATTTTTTATTTTATAATCCAGATGGATGTAATAAATGTACATTATTTTTTTATTGTTTGTAAATATGGACATAATAATTTTAATGATGAGAAAAAAAAAAAAAAAAAAAAAAAAAAAATTATATAAAGCAATGTAGGATAACATAATATAATGATTTTAAAATTATAACAAAAAAATAAATATATACACATATACATATATTCATATATATGTTCAGTTTATCCTGTTCTGGGTTTTAATTACATATTGATGTTATAAAAAAGAATAAACGTTTTTATTTTTTTAAGATGAAAAAAATAAAAATTATAATATTTTCATAACAATTTTGTTATAACACCTGATGCTACTGTTTTTCCTCCTTCTCTTAAAGAAAATCTCAATCCATCTGTTAATGCTAATGGATACATTAATTCGATGACACACTTAACACTATCACCTGGGTTAGCAACTTGTGTTTCTTCATTAAGAATAACAGCACAATTAACATCAGCTGTTCTAATATATGCTTGTGGTCTATAATATGAAGAGAAAGGATTTTTTCTACCTCCTTCTTCATTTTTTAATACATATATATCACTTTCGAATTTTTTGAATGTTTTTATATTTGTTGCTTTTG
>NC_041705.1:1187500-1247500 GCF_900097015.1 Plasmodium sp. gorilla clade G2
TATTTTATAATTTTTTTTTGTATTTCATTGTAATAATATTTATACTTTATGCTTTCAGAACATTCGCATTTTTCATTTTATGTTTTTTATTTTTTATTTTTTATTTTTTATTATTTTTTTATAATTTACATATTTGATTACATTTAAGTAACCAAGGGGGTTTTTTAACTTATAATAATTTTTTTATTATTTAATTTTTTTTTTTTTTTTTTTATGTCAATGTTATTTTAATATAGTATATAGCCAAAATTTTAAGGAAAATAGAAAAAAAAAAAAAAATAATATATATATATATATATATCAACTATATATATTATATATATATATAAGGGCTCTAATAAGTTTTAAATTTATTATATATATATAAAAATATAAAGTATTCATTCTTCGTACTACATATTATATATATAATATTTTATGAGGTAAAAAAAAATGCTCTTAATTTTCAAATGGTTATATATTTATTTATATATATATAATAAAATATATTTATATTATATTATATTTATACATATATATAAATATTATATTATTTATATACATATAATATATATGTAAAATTTTAAAAGAATCATATTTTCTTCTATTAATTTCGAACATTTATTCTCTTATGCTTTGTGTAGATAAATAATAAATACAATATCCGAGGAGGAAAAGAAAAAAGAAAAAAAATTTCAGAGGGTAGCTTCTTGTATGTTATTTTTAATTTTACGCCCCCCCCAAAAAAAAAAAAAAAAATATAATATATATATTATATATATATATATATATATATATATATACATATATATATAATATTATATAATTTGTATATTTTATAATAATATTAAGAAAAAAATTAAAAAAAAATGTAAAAATAAATAAGTTTATTTTATTTTATTGGTATGATATAATATAATATAATAATAACATAATAATTTTTTATTTTTTTATTTATAATATTAAAAGTATAATATTACAATAAAGAAAAATAAATAATTAAAACATAAAATAATATAATAATATAAAATAAAACAATTAAATATTAAATTATTATTTGTTAAAACCATTTATATCAATATATTAAAAGAAAGAAAAAAGGAAAAGGAAACAAAAAACATTTGTAACCCTTGTAAATATAATATATATATTATATATATTATATATATATATAATTAAATACATTTCATGTGATAATTTTTTTTATCTTGGAAAAAAGTCCTATATTAGAAAATAATAAAATATATAATAACCATGAATAAAATAATTTTTTAAATATAAAAATTGTGTTTTATTTTTTGTTAATATTTGTATAAGTTTTTATAAATATATAAGTATTTTTTACATTTTATTTTTATATAACTTTATTATTTCATTTCATTTTCTTCTTTTTTTTTTTTTTTTCTTTTCTTTTCATTCGCTCTTCTTTTATTATTTTCAATTTATATATATAAAATATAATTAAAGAAAATGGCGTTAAACATATTTAAGAAAAAAAAGTCTAAGGATAAAAAGGAAGAATTAAAAGATATCAAAGGAGGTAGAATACATAAAAGAATAAATAAATAAATAAATAAATAAATAAAATAAAAATTTCCATATATATATATTTTTTTTTTTTGTAAAACGTTACATGTGCTTTTCCTGTTTTGTATGTATATTTTTTTTTTTTATGATGAAAAATAAAAAAAGAAAAGCTGATAAAAAGTTGATGATTTTTATGCTATTTCACCAAGATCTCTGAAAAAAAAAAAATATATGAACATATATATATATATATAATATATATATATATATTTATTTATTTATTTATTTATTCATTTTAATTTTTTTTTTTTTTTTCCCACGTTTAGATGATACCAATGTTGATAACAAGGCCACCGAATCTACTGCTGTAGATTCAGATGCCAAATTGGAGATTTCTAGTAAGGTGTCTGACAAAAAGAAAAACAAGAAAAACGAAGATAAAAAGAAAAAGAAGAAAAAGGATGACACATCAGACTCGTCCGACTCCTCAAGTGACAGTGATGATGATTCAGAAGAAGAAAATAAAAATGACAACAAAAAGGAAAATAAAAAAGAAGTAAAAAAAGATGTAAAAAATGATGTAAAAAATGATGTAAAAAAAGATGTAAAAAAAGATGTAAAAAAGGATGATTCATCTTCAGATTCGGATTCTAGTTCAGATTCAGACGATTCAGATGATTCAGATGATTCAGATGATTCTGATGACTCCGATTCAGATGAAGTAGAAGAAAAGAAACAGAAAGAAAGTGATAAAGTAGTTAAACCAAGTAATAATACTAATAAGGTAGAAGAAAAGAAGAAGGCTGAAACCGAAACAGATTCGGACTCAGATTCAGACTCCGATTCTGATTCCGATTCAGACTCTGATTCTGATGATGAAGAGAAGGAAGAAAAAAAAGAAGTTGCAAAAAATAAAGAAGAAGTAACAAAGAAGAAAGACGAATCAAAAGCAAAGTCCGATTCTGATTCGGATTCTGACACGGACTCAGATTCAGATTCAGACTCAGACTCAGATTCCGATTCAGATTCTGATGAAGTTAAAGAACAAAAAGATGACAATAAACTAAAGACCAATAATGCAAACAGTACAAACAATTTAGAAGTAGAGGAAGAGAAGAACAATTTGAATGGTGTTGACGGAAAAAACAAAAGGAAGAATATAAATGTAGAAGAAAATAAAAAAGGTAAAAACAAGAAACAAAAATTAAGTAATAATATAGAGACAAATAATATGAATGAGAATAATATGGATTTCCAAGATGATGGAAATTTTGTAAATGAAAAAGGAGAATATATATTGACTATGTTAAATATTAGTAGAGAAACAACAGATGTAGATATACGTAGTTTTTTAAAAGATCAGTTAGATACAGATTATAGTGAGGATACTATATATATACATATAAATGTTCATAATAACAGTGCATATATATATTGTTCTGAAGAAAAAGTAAAAAATAAACTTTTATCAATGTATAATCCAAAATTTAATGGGGTACCTGTGACATTCCTTGATAACCCACATGTAGATAAGAAGATAATATTACATCATTCTAATAAAGATACATCACAACAAGATGTAAGAAATATGTTTGAACAATATGGATATATAGTTGAAGTATTCTTTCCAAAGATATATCCAAAAATATTTGTGCGATTTGATAATTTACAAAGTTGTATTAAATCACTAGAACAAGATGGTTGTCTTTTAAAAGATAAGTTTATACAAGTAACTTTAGCTTTAAATAATTCTATGCAAGATAATAATAAAAGAAACTCTATGCATAATAATAATGGAATGAATAAAAATAGAGGAGGAGGAAATAAAGGATTCTTTGGAAAAAAATTTAGTACCAATTCAAATAATTTTAATAACAACAATAATAATGGAAATAATTATAATAATAATAATAATAATAATAATTATAATAATAATAACAATAATAATAATAATGGTAATAATTTTAATAAAAATAACAAAAAGAAATTCTCCAAACCATTCAATAATTTTAAAAACAAAAAAAGTTTTAATTAAAAAATGAAATTAATTAAACATAAGCATTATTCATATATATATATATTTAAAAATATGTTCTTGAAAAAAATTATAATAATAAAAAAAAAAAAAAATACAAACAAATACATATATACACATATATATATATATACATACATATATATATATATATATATATATATATATTTTAATTAAATATTCTTTATATTATTATACTGTTTTATATATAACAGTTGTATTCATGTTACATTTTTAAAATTAAATAGTTAACATTTTATTTTTCTTTCTCTTTATTTTTTTAATTAATAAAAAAAATCAACAAACATATAATTAATATAAAACGATCATTTGTTTTTAATTCAATATAATTAATTTGAAACTTAAAAAAATAAATTTTTTTTTTTTTTTTTTTGAACTAGCCATAATGACATATTAATCAATCTACTAGCCAAAATAGGAAAAAAAAAAAAAAAAAAAAAAAAAAAATATACATAAATAAATAAATATATATATATATATATATATATATATATATATATATATTTATATTTATATATGTTAATATATACCTATTGGATATGTATGCATTTATGATCCATAGGAATTATATTAAAATATTTTAATACACATTTTAGACAACCATTCCAATTAATTTTTTTTATATTTATGTTCTGTCCATTTGTATGAGCTGCGAGAGAGCTGACCAGTCAGGTCTTTGTTTGTATTCATAAATCAACATGTTTCTTAAAAGGTAAAATAAGTGTGGTTTTGTGATATATGATTGCATCATTTCTACTTTACTTTGGAAAATGTATTGGTCATTAATATAATATAAGATATCTTCATTCATCATTATAATATAATAGAAACATAATCCTAAACAGAAGATATCATTTTTATAAAAATATTTCTCTATATGTTTGGGTTTTTTTTTTTTTCCTGTCGTGTCTATAACAGACATTTTTTTGTTTAAATAAAAAAACATTTCAGGTGATATATATTTAGGAATATTTTTTTTTTTATGTATAACAAAGAAATAGAAATTTTGTAATTTTAATCGTGGTATAAAATTTCCAAGTAAAATATTCAAACCATCATTACTAATAAATAAATTGGATGGTTTAATATTCCCATGACATATATTACAATCTTGTAAATAGCACATAAGTTTAATAATATTACAAAGGTTTTTATATATCAACTCATTATTAAAATGATATTTTATATAAGGTTGTACATTTTTTGAAATATGTGTTTTTATATTTCCATTTAAGAGGAAAGGTGTTAAGAAACCTGCTACATTCGATTCAGCGTGCACATTTTTATTTTTTAAAATTATTATATCACTGTAAGGTAAGACACTAATATATTCATAATTTATTTCTTTTTTGTTATTTCTGTCTGTAATAGATTTATTTTTTGTTCTTATATTCTTTTTATCAATGGATTCATTTGATTGTTGATTTTTCATGTGTCCACAACGATTCCCATTATTAACATTATTTTCTTCGTTTTTTTGGTCATTCTCTTCATAATCATTATAATTATGAACACAATATTCTTTATATTCATATAATTTATTTTTAATATATTTGCCTTCATTTATAAGGACATTTATATTAAGACCACATTGTTTAGCTTCTGAAAAAAAAAATTCTCGATTATCTATAATGGTGTCTTCACACTCCATTAACTTTATATTATATAAATAGGTTTTATATGGCTCTTCTTCATTTCCTCCATAATAATAATTATTATTATTATAATTATTATTATAATAATTATTATTGTTACTATTTATTTGATTATTTGCTCTATCATATTTTGACAGACTTTTATGATTTCCCACTTTTTTTTCATTATTGTCTTTATAATTTTCACTATAATATTCCTTCTTTAAATATTCACGTAAATAATCTGGTTCCACATTCAAATTAGGTATATCTATACGAAATATATAACAAGGTTCCTTTTTTATTATAATGTCAAATTTTTCATCAATTGTTTTTATATTAGAAAGTTTTTCTTTAATATTTTTTTTTTCATCATTTAATCTTAATAATATTTGATTAGCTTTATTCATTTCCTCATCATTATTTTGATCATTAAATGTATCTGAATTATTATCCATATTTTCATCTTCTAAATTTTCACACATCCTGTGTGTAACATTTAATAATTTATCCACTCTATTTAAATGCTTCTTACAATTATTATGAACTATATTACCATTATATTTTATAACATAACTATATCCAAATTTATTATCATTACCTTCATTTTCAATAACAAATACAAACTCATCTGGCCACATTATTCGATTTCTTAACATATTCCATTTACTCATTTTGATATAATGTCTTATGCTGTATTGTTTTTATATGACATAATAATATATTAGTGAACTAGCCAAAAAAAAAAAAAAAAAAAAAAATAAATGTATATCATAAATATGTATGAACAAGTCAGGTCAAAACATGCATAATTTGAACATGAATAATTTGACATTAAAAATAAAATAATATAAATATATAAATAAATATATATATTATTATATATATATATATATATATATATATATATAGAAAACCAAAAAAATAATAAATTAAACTTTGAATTGTTCTTTGATAATATATTAATAAAATGTTCAATAGTAAATATTAAAATTTACAACGGAAAATGGTTCAAAAAAAATGAAGAAAAAATTCACAGTGTTTGGTACACATAAAAAAAATAAAACAAAAAAAAAACAAAAGAAACAAATTAAAAAAATAAAATAAAAAAATAATAAAAAAATAAACGAATTAACATAAAATATATATTAATGTAGGTAGAAAAAATTACACTAAAAAAATTTTTTTTTTTTTTTTTTAAATGATATATAAATACAAATATATATATATGTATATATATATATATATATTTATATTTATATTTTATGAGGGTTATTTTTTAAAACTTTTAATTATAACAAAAAAAAATATATATTTATAACATATATTCTTTAACGTGACATTATTAAATGAACGGGAAACTTTTTGTCTTCATTTTCGCCAGCAAATTTTCTAAAACAATACAGAATATATCCCTATAAAATTAAACAAATAAATAAAAATGTAATAACATCAAGTGAAAAAAAAAAAAAAATAACAATATTGTTAATTTGACATATTGATTATTTTGTTTTATTTTAATTACAGAGAGTTTTTAAAATTTTTTAGGATTCGACAATTGTAAGAAAGATTAAATATGCATCTTAAATATACAGTTTTGATTTCTTTTAATTTTAAACGGTACCTATATGAAAAAAAAAAAATAAAAAATAAAAATAGACATCATTTTTTTTAAAGTTTATTAAAAATAAACATTCACATATAACAATATAAATATATTACATATCATTTGTTGTGTTGTGTGTTTTTTTTTTTTTTTTTTTTTTTTTTTTTCATTACTTTTTGGCGACTTGATATACGTCATCATTATAACAATCATAAATAATCATTGCATAATAAAATCTCTTAATTTTTATCCATTCCAAATTTTCATATATCTGATCAATATTTAATCTAAAAAAAAAAATATATATATATATAATATAATATATGATTATGCATATTATATATAGACAAGTGGGTGGTCGCATTTAATAAAAATGTATTATTATATACAAAAGATGTTTTATAGTAAAAAAAAAATAAATACATAATATATATATATATATATATATATTAATATTTTATATACACATTTTTATATTATATTTTTAAAAGTACGCACTTTCCCTTTATAATGCTTGCAGAAGCATCGAAAAGATCATCAACATTTTTTAACTCGAAATTTTTTAACTTTTCAACGTTCAGACCAAAAAACTGAAAAATGTTCTTTATATTTTTATTCTGTGACATAAGTATTTGTTCATATATATCAAAGTGGATTTTTAAATTTATTTCGGAATTTATGCAGAAGGCAAAGATCATGAGTAAAACATCAGGTGGAAACCCTTCAAAGATAAAAATAAATAAATATATAAATATAAATATAAATATATATATATATATATATATATATATATATATATATATATAGTTTTATTTTTATGTGGTTTGTTTTTTCCCAGTTGATTGTACCTTTAACGTATATATATTTTACTATTGAGTAATTAAATATAAACTCCATAATACTTGATGCTGACTGTACATAAGAAAATAATTCTGTACATGCAATTGGATCATCATCATTTAATATATCATATACAAATAGATCATATTGTTGAAGATTTATATTGATAAGGAAAAGATATTTTATAAATTCAACATATAAATTTTGGAATAGGTTTTTATTAAATTCAATATCTTTAAATATTAATAAGATTGTTATAAATGGTAAAGTGAAAAATGATGTTTGTTTATCAACAGAAATATTATTTCCTTTATAATTATGATATAATTTTTTAAAAATGTTAATTTTTTGTGTTATATTATATTTCATTAATATATTAGGATTAATAGTCTGATTAAGATATTGGAAATCAAATATTTTATTAATATCACAGAAATTAATATTGAATATTTTATTAAATACATGTTCATAATAATTCTTTTCTTGTTCATATGGAATAGTAATTAATTTATTTTCAAATAAATATTGAAAGGTTTGTTTAACATCGATGAGAATTTTCTCACTCACATTAATACCAATATTATTATTATTATTATTATTATTATTATTATTATCAATAGCATTATTTATGGCGCCTTCCATACTTTTTGCCTTAAAAAATTTAATACTATATAAATATAAAAAATCAAACATTTCCTTTTTCGTTTTTATTAATTTTAAATGTATAAAGTCTAATAAAAATTTACACATTTGGAAATTATTTAATGTAGTTTTTAATTTAGATGTTTCTTCTTCATCATATAATATTTTTTCTAAATAATGTTTTTCTGCATTAGATACAAATATGATAACTTTTCCATCACAATCATAATCATAATCTAATATAGGAGGTAAGCCACTTGAATCACTATATCTTCTATCAGGGGTTGTCATAGAACTTTTATTTATACTGTCATCCAAATTTTTACAACTTGTAGTACTATCATACATTTTTTTCTGAGATCTTCCACATCGTCCAGCCATCTGTGTAATTTCATCTTTTGTTATAAAAGATTTTCCTAATTTTAAACTACGAATTATTATAGTATGAATATTCATATTGATTCCTACAGATAATGTTGTTGTACAACACAAACAAAATAATATATTATTCCTAAAAGAATTTTCAATAATACTCTTCTCATTAATATTTAAACCTGAATGATGATAAAATATTCCATTCATAATCATCTTTTCAACGTTTGCTACTTTTATTGTCAAATCTTTCAAATCCTTTAATAATTTAAACCTCTTCTCTTTTAATTCCATATTTATTTTATATTCCCTCTTATTCAAATAATATGGAAGTATAGTACTTATAAATGATGCTGTCTGTTCACTCTTATTTTTAGATGGACAAAATATTAAAACATTTTTTTTTAAAATAAATTCTTCACTCATCATATATCCCAAATGGTTCGGATCCAACACATTACAATTTTCCAACGTCCTCTCCACCTCCTTTTTATTTATATCCTTGTATAATGAGTTGTCTATTTTATACAGGTATTTTATTCGTTGTAATTTTGTTTTGCTTTCATACACATTGGCTTCTAACCACTCAGCTAGCTAAAAGGAAAAAAAAAAAAAAAAAATTGTACATATATATATATAAACATATATATAAATTTTATGAGCATATAGCCAAAATTTTTGCATGCAGAAAATTTTGTTTAAATTAGATAAAATAACCTTAACAGGCAAGGTCATATTATATATTTAAAAAAAAAAAAAAACACACACACAAATACATATATATGTATGTATTTTTTTACTTTTTACCTGGTCAATGTTGGAAAGGGTCGCAGAAAAACCATATGCCTTAATATTATAAATGTGACTAAAATTTTTCTGAATATATTTAATTTTGGTTAGCAAGGATTCAATATAAAACCCCCTTTTTTGATTATTAATATAATGAATTTCATCAAGTATAAATAGATAATTAAATTTTAAATTATTTTTAATAATAATACTTAAAATGGTATTAGCTTGTTCAAATGTGCATAAAGCCAAATCTGTTGATAGACTATATGAGTATCCTGTAAAATCATTACTATTAAATTTTTTAATATTTAAAGATACTGTTTTATCACCAAATAATTTATCATAATATTCATATTTTTCATTAATTAGGGATAAAGTTGGTAAGGTTAAAATTACTCTAAATCCTTTATATAAAACTTGACGAATAATAAGAATATCATAAATTAATGTTTTACCCATACCTGTAGGTATTTTAAATAAGAAATTATTATAAAATTTATGACTTTGATTATTATTCAGATTACATATCTGTGACGTTTTTTTATAAGATGAATTTTCAATATTATCAAATGTATCACATTTAGAATGGCTACTACTAAGATTGTATTCGTTAGTATCTTCATTAGAACATTCATTTGTATTATGACGTAAATTTTGATGTATATTATCATTTGTATGTGCCTTTATTTTATCATCCATATAGTTAACAGTATTATCACCATTTTTATTATTCCTACCAAAAGTTATATCACTTTTAATTTGATCTGTAAATTCATCAGTTTGAAGATCTTCTTTTTTCACAGGTGTGTAATTTTTATTCTTCTTTGCAACAATATTCATATCACAAAAAAAATTTAAATTCATTGAAAAATCTGTATTTCCTTCTACATTACTTTTATAATGTGTATTTTCATTTGATACATATTCCTCGTTATTTCCATGTTTCATATAAATTCCATTTTTTATTTTATTTTCTATATCGTCATTTAAAAATATTTTACAAAGACACTCTGCTTGTTCGTTGTATAATTTGTGTATACCTAGTTCGTTATAAGCTCTAAAAAAAAAAAAAAATAAAAATAAAAAATAAAAAATAAAATATAAGTGATAAGGTATAAATGGAATAAACATTTATGGGTTAATTTATTATTTTATTTTATTTTTTTTTTTTTATGAACATTAAATTGTTATATATATATATATGTATGCCATTTTTGTTTTGAAAATTGCCTACTTAATAATTGAAGGTGGTATGTAATAGTGTTCAAAGTTTTGTTTGTTGTAATTAGAAGGATCGTATTCATTTTTATATAATTTTTTGTATAATAATTTTATATCAGTAATTGCAGAGCTTTCTCCAAATTCTATGAAGAGATCAAAAAGGTGTCGAACGAAATAAAAAATAAAGAAAATATAAACATATTATGATAAATAAATAAATATATATATATATATATATATGTTGAGTTAATATTTTTATCTTTTTGATGTGATCTTTTTTATATTATTTGTAGAATTTTTTTTTTTTTTTTTTTTTTGTTACTTGTTATGCGTAATTCATCGAGAATATATTTGTCTGACTGTAACACCTCTTCATAACTTGGCTACAATAAAAACAAAAATTGAGTGTCAACATTTTTGTATTGAATATAAAAAAATAAATTAAATTAAATAAATATAAATATATATATATATATATATATATATATATATATATATATATATTTATTTATTTATTTATTTTTTTTTTTTTTTTTTTTTTTTCCTAACGTATGTATAAATTTGACCAGACAAAGAAATGTATATCAACTGATTTGAAAATTTGAAATATTTTTTTCGATGAATACCTAATCTGTAACATTATATAAATAAAAATACATACACATATATATATATATATATATATATATATATATATATATATATTTAAATATTTATATATTTATATATTTATATAATTCCAATTTTTATTTGTGGTTTTTCCTTTTTGCAGTTACTGACCTTCGATAACATTGTAAATGAGTCGATTTTTTATTTTTTACTTTTTTTTTTTTTTTTTCGAACATTTTAAATATAATATTATATGGATACAAATTATATATGGTCTACATATATTGTTATTAAACACAAATATAGGAAATAAATATTTTATAATTTTACAACATTATGCAGGGACAAAAAAAAAAAAAAAAATAAAATAAAATAAAAATAAATATATTTATATAATATATTTATAAATATATATTCACATATTGAATAAATAAAATAAAAAAAAAAAAAAAAAAAAAAAAAAAAATATTATATGCATATGTAATTTATATAAATACATTAAATTACATAATCGTCTATTATTATTATTAATATTAATAATATTTATTTTTTATTATTTATTATTTTTTTTTTTTATAAATTATCTTTGGATACATAGAAACGTGGTATACATTATTTACAATTTTTATATCATTTCAAATGTTCTATTTATTTTCATATAAATATTCCTTTGAACGTTCATTTTTTTTTGAACTATTACATTAAAATGTGGAACATTAATTATTATTATTATATTATTATTTATTTGTTTATTATTTATTTATTTTTTTTTTTTTTTTGTTGTTTCTCCATATGTAAAATGTATAAAGAATGTTTATATATGATATACAAATAAACATCGTGCATGAAGAAAAGCTATAAAATAAAATATATATATTAAATATAATAATATATATATATATAATATATATGTAAATTTTTGTTTTTGCTTTATATTTTTTTCTACCACATATTATATATATATATATTTTTTTTTTTTTCTTTTTTATTATTTTTAATTTGCAATATTTATAAAAATATATTTATATATATATATATTTTTTTTTTATGAAAAAATTCAAGTGTAATTTAAAGTATATACTTGAAATTTATAAAGAATACCACATGACATTACATAAAAGTTTGTATATAAACATATATTGTATTTATAAATATTTTAAATAAAATTATAAAAAAAAAAAAATATATATATAAATATATATATATATATATATATAAAATATATTTATATATATAACGTGGCATAAATATTCTATCACCACGATTTATATAATGTTATGATATTTTAAAAAAATAAAAAGAAAAAAATATCAAACTGGTGATAGATAATTATATATATATATATTTACATTTATTTGTTAAATAATTTATTTTATATATTTTTTGGAATTTTATAAGAATTATATAAAGGAGAAAAATTTATATAAATAAATATATATATATATATATATATATATATGTATATTTTATTAGCCTTACTGAAATATGTTTAACGTGAGTATATTATATTATATATTGAAATAAATAAATATATATGTATATATGTATATATTTATATATTTATTTATTTATTTATTTATTTATTTATATATTTATTTATTTATTTTTTTTGCAGAATGAAGATGAGTTAATAGAGGAACAGCCAGGAGATTTGTCGTCCTCTTATGAAGACGATTTTTTATTTAATACGAATGGAAAAAATGATGATGAAGAAGAAAAAGAAGAAAAAAAAAAAAGATCAGAAGATATTAATTATTATAATGATATTTATAATGACCATTATGATAACATTATAACAAATTCTATTAAAAAAAATCCTATTAAAGAAAGTGAGAGAAAAAATGAAATCAAAATATCAGACATTAATATAAATAATGATAATACATCTACCTTAGTTGTAAATTATAGAAAGAAAAAAAGAACCCACTTAAATGATACTTCATATTATTCATTGAAGTTACCAAAATTTATAGATGTATCTTTAGATATAAAAAAAAAAAATAATAATAATAATAATAAAAACATAAATGATACTAATACAAATGGAGATGATATAAATAAGAATAATGATACATATATAAATGGGAAGGAAGAAAATAATACTTCCAATAAATATTTTATTAATCAAGATGATTATATAACATTAGGACAAAATAAAAAAAATAATTCTATCATACAATGGACATTTGATAATGAATTATATGAACAAATAAAGTGGCAAAAAAAAAATAATAATAAAAAATATAAAGATAAAGAAAAAGAAAAAATCGATATTATAAATATAAATAACATTGATGCATATGAAAAAATTGAAGAATTTAAAAATTCCCATAATTTTGAAGACAATAAAACGAAAGAACAAAAAAAGGATTCATTACACATATTGTCAGCTAACCAAAAATTAAATGACAACAACAAAAATGATAATAATAATAATAATAATAATAATAATAATTATTGTGATAATTATGATGAAGATAGTAATGATGATGATATATTCCATGTTAAAGATTTTTTAGATAAATATGATATAGAATATCTAAGTGATAGTGATAATATAACTACTTCAAGCAACGAATCTGATGATGAAAAAAATATTTTATTAAAAAATCTTGAACTTCTAGAAACAAACTCTTTTATAGTAGAATATACTAATGGTCAATACTTTTTTTTTATAAATGAAAAAACGTATATGTTAGAACAAGATAAAGAAATCAATTATCTAATCGAATGTACTGATGAAAATATTATGCCTATTCATTGTAAATTAAAAAATAAATTCTTTATTAAATCAATAACTAAAGAAGACAAAGTTGATCCTTCAGATTTGAAGTTACAAAAAAGTCATGTATTCTATTCACTCAACGATCATAAAATATGAAAAAAAAAAAAAAAAAATTACACATATATATAAATATATATATATATATATATATATATATATATATATATATATTTATTTATTTTATTTTAATAATTGGAATATTTCCATTCTTTATGTCATTCATTTTTTCAATAAAAAAATATAAATATTTTTAAGTTTATCCTTTTTTAATTTCATTATACTTTTATAATATTTCATTTAATGATTCTTTGTATATTATATGGAGCTCCATTTATACACAAAAATTTTATATATCTTTCATGGTTATTTTATAAAAGTTTTCAAAATATCAATATTTTTTGTTGCAATATATTTATATGTAAATATAATATTTTTATAATTAAATAATTTATTTATTTATTATTTTTAATTTCATATAATTATAAAACTTTTATTTTTAATTAAAAGGTTTTTAATGGAATAATACAATAAAATACACATATTATAAATATATATATATATATATATATATATATATATATATATATATATTTACCTTATATTTTTTTTAAGAGAATATTAAGAATTACACATTACAATTAAAATATGATTAATTTTAAAAATATTTATATATTAATAAATAAATATATATATATATATAAAATAAATATATTATTATATAAATGTATGATTTATATGTTAATATTTATACTATATTATTTATTTATTCATTTATTATTTCTTTTTTTTTTTTTTTTTTTTTTTTTTTAATTATAATTATAAAACTTTGTAATATTTTAAAATAATATATTGTATTAAAACCCTAAAAGAAAGAAAAGAATAAAACAATAATATAAATATATATTTATATTTATATTTATTTATATATATATATTTATTTATTTATGTGGCAACACGTATCACATATAAATCAACTTATCAAAGTTATAAATATACCGCTTTTATAAATATAATTATATAAAAATACCCCATTTTAAAAAAAAATACATATATGTAAGATTTTATTATATCAAAAAAATACAACATGGATTTTATAAAAGAACAATATAATTCATTAGTACTAGATCTTAGAAAGACATTTAGAAATAAAAGAGATGGAATATCTCATATTTTAAATGTAATATGTTTATTACTTAACGCATTGATGATATGGAAACTTTTAGTAGTATTCACAGGTTTAAAAAAAAAAAAAAAAAAAAAAAAAATATATATATATATATATATATATATATTATAATTATACAGCTAGCTATTTTTGAACAGTTATATATATGTGTATATATATATATTTTTTTTTTTTTTATTGCACGTTCATTAAATTGTTTAAATTTTTCCTGAACAGTTCATGCAAAATATTACGTGTTCACCATTAATTTACATTTCATTATATATATATATATATATATATATATATATTTATATTTATATTTATATTTATATAATATTATTTATTTTTAAATTTGAACAAATTTTAGGATGTGAATCACCTGTTGTTGTTGTATTAAGTGGAAGTATGGAGCCAGGGTATTATCGAGGTGACACGTTGGCATTGTATCATCCTCCAAAAATACATGCGGGTGATGTAGTTGTATATCAAATAAATGGAAGAGATATTCCAATTGTTCACAGGATATTAAGTTTACACACATCAAAAGATAATAAATTTCACTTATTATCAAAGGGTGATAATAATAATATTGATGATAGAGGTTTATATGATCCACACCAATACTGGCTAGAAAATGAGCATGTCTTAGGTCTTTCTGTTGGTTACACACCATATATTGGTATATTAACTATATGGATAAATGAATATCCAGTAGTTAAATGGGCGATTGTTTCAATAATGTTAATAATGATATTACTGGGATATGAATGAATAAATAAATGAATATATATATATATATATATATATATATATATATATATATATATGTGCATATTTATGTTTATTATTATTATTATTATTATTATTATTATTTTATAATTTTTTTTTTTTTTTCTAAATCCTTTTTCATATATTATTATGGAATAATTTTTTTTAGTTTATAATATATATATATATATATACAATTATGTAGATAATTAAAAAGTGAATGCTTTTTATTTTATTCTTCGTTTAAATAAAAATATAGACACAAAAGAAACTTCTATAATATTTTAATATTTTCATTTATTTTTTGTCATGATCTGAATTATGCGCGAAAGGATAATTTATGTGAAATTATATAAATATATATATATATATATATATATTATAATATCTCATAATATCATTGCCCCTTCAAATATATATATTTTTTTTTTTTTTTATGTAATTACATTATGATCATATATAAAAATGCTTATTAAAATGTTAAAAGCATGAATACCTATATATATATATATATATATATATATATATTTTTAGGTTAATAACAAAACCATTCTCATGTTAGAATATTAAAATTGTTTATTTGGTATCTTCATATTATATGCCAAAAACTATATATGTTTTTTTAATTTGTTTAATTTTATGTGGAGAACCAAATGATACCTTTTTATTATAGTTTTTCTTAAATGTTAACAAATATTTTTTTGATATGTACACTTGTCATTCGTATATATCAATGATATAGGCTGTGTTTCGTACCCCCACCCTTTTTTTTTTTTTTTTTTTTTTTTTTTTTTTGTTTTTTTTCTGAAAATGAAAAAATTAAACCTTTTTATCGGATGTATATCCTTGTACACTTTTTTTTTTTGTTATATTTCAAAAATTTCCTGCACAGTTCAGGTGAAAAATGGTGGAATTGAAAATTTGGCTAGTTCAAGTGGACTTTTAAAAAACGTGTTGAAGCATTCTCCAAGAATAAGTGAAGAAGAAATAAAAGAGAGTGAAATAAAGATAATAAAGAATGCTCATGAGGAGGAAAAGAAAATATTGGATAAGTATGGAGAATGTTTAAAGGATTATACATTGCCTTGTCCTAAATATTGGAAGAGTAGAACAGATAAGTATGGAAAGAGTGTTTGTATAGCTAATTCAGAATATAATGGTTTTTGTGAGCAAGTTCAGGCATTTGATGACTTTAGTGAGCATGAGAAGATGTCATATGAATCTAGTTGTAATGTAGAGTGGGGATGTAAAGGTTCATCTAAAGAAATATGTGAAAGTGGAAAAAGAGATTATAATGATCCATGTCCTGAAGGATTTATTGTACAAGATGATAATAGTTGTAAAGCTGATATAAGTGTGTATCAAGGAATGTGTAATAATGAGAGTATAAATTTCACTCACCTGACAAGTTCAGAAAAAGAAAATTGGAGTATTGCATGCGAAGCTTATTGGCCTTGTTATACAGAATGTATATCTGAAGAGTATATATCTGATTGTCCTAAAAATTGGAAACAAGTAAATGAATATGATTGTATACCTGATAATAATTATAAAGGGCCATGTAGAAATATAAAAAATTTTAAATATTTTACTTTATCTATGAAAAAAGATTTTGAAGAGAAATGTAAGACCAAGTTTGAGTGTAATAATATTTGTGAAAAAAATTATGAACAAGAATGTCCATTAAATTGGAAAGTTCAAAATGGTTATTGTTTAGCTCCAGATACATTTGATTTATGTAAAAGAAAAAAAATATCCATTGAAAATATGACAAGAAAAGAAAAAGAAAATATTGAAAAAGAATGTTTTGTATCTTGGCCTTGTATAAATAATAAAAAAAATACAAACAAATCATATTGTCAAATAAATTGGAAATCTGAATGTCCTATGGGATGGATTAAAAAGGAGGATAAACAATATCAAAAGAAAGATGAATATGTTTGTATATTACCAAATTTGAAACAATTATATTATACAGATGAAAATAAGTTTAATTCATTAAATAAAGAAAAATGTACAAATATTTTTTTAAAAAAAAATTCTGATGAAGTTACAAAAAGGGAAATAGCATCTGTTTGTAACACCCCGTGGCCATGTTTAAATAATGAGAAGATTTATATTTCTCAAAATGTTGCTCACGAAAAAAAAGAAAAAAAAGAAAAAAAAGAAAAAAAAAAAAATTTTAATGGGCCTCTTACAAATGAGGGGAAAATATATAAAAATGGGAAATATCAAATAGTGGAGAATGAAAGAAATTCTTCTTTATCTGACATTATGAAATAGAACACATGAAAAAAAAAATATATATATATTATATATATATATATATATATATATAATATTTTTATCAATATATAAGTTTGTTTTTTTGTTTGTTTATTCTTTAATTTTTATTTTATATTTTATAATTTTTTTTTTTTCCTTTAAAAATACAAAAGTGCACTTATATACATTTCAAAAATTTAATAATATACACACTTTAAAATATAAATGAAAAAGTTCCTTAAAAAAAAAAAAAAAAAGAAATAACATAATGATTATAAAGAAGAATGGTGTAACAATACAAAATAAAAATGAAGATCTAATTTTAATTTTGATGTTAATTTTTTTTTCCCTGTTTTTTTTTTTTTCTTTCTTTTTTAAACTATAATGTGGATTAAATAGAAAAAATAAAATAAATAAATTACAAAAAAATAGATAAGAGTCCAATGTTGTAGATTTAAATATAATGTATAAATTATTTATGTAACAATATATATATATATATATATAAATTTTTTGTTTTTAAGGTTCCCATAATATTTATAGAAATTTTCCTTATTTCTCTTTTATTATTATCTCTTTTGCGTTCTTCCAAAAAAAAATAAAAAATAAAAAAAAAATAATATATATAATTATGATGTCATTTTATTATTCTAGTAATATATATATAATATATTATATATATATATATATATTTTTTTTTTTTTTTTTTTTTTTTTTTTTTTTTTTTTTTTTTTTGACGTGTTTAATATATTCGACCAGTTCAATAAAATGTGTAAAAGAAAAAAAAAAAAAAAAAAAAAAAATAGGGTATAAGGAAAAATAAAAAAGAAACTGTTCTAATATTTATAGGAATAATAAAAATAAAATTATAGACCATTAAAATTTATCTATTTATATATATATATATATATATATATTTATTTATACTTTTTAAAAAATAGTTAGAAGGATAAAATATGTTTAAAACATTAAAAGAAGGAAAATATTAGAGTTCTAATAATTTCATTACATAAATATAAAATATATTTATTTATGCATGTTTTAATTTTTTTTTTTTTTTTTTTAATTTCTTCAAAAAGAAATATATAAAATATTATTTATAATACAATAAATGTATTATAATATATAAATAATTATATACAACTTCATAGGCATAAATATAATAATATTTATTTATTTATTATTTTCATATTAAAAATAATCTTATCTCATGTTATTAAATTAATGAGGAAAGGAGAAAGGATTCATATATATTTTTGCATATTACCATTTATTATTATCAAAAAGAATAAAAATAAAAATAAAATAAATTTATAATTTAATAGTTATAAAAAGGACAAAAAATAAGAAACAGTTAACATATTAATAAAACATCTTTTTTGGACTAGCCAAAAGGAGGGTTATATAAATATATGAACATAACATATATATATATATATATATACATATACATAATTAATATAATGAATGTGGAAAGAATAAAAGATATAGATATAAAAGAAAAAAATGTTTATGAAAAAAATGACAAGAACAAAAGCAATGGAGTGGAAAAGAGCATATGCTTTTATGAAGATTTTATAAAATTAAAAGAAAAGATATTATTAAAAGAAAAAGAAATTGTAGAGAAAAGAAATAAGTGTTTAAATAAAAATGAAGATAATTGTTCTTTAGTAAATAAAAATAAAGTTATATATCGAACGTTTGATGAGTTTTATAAATATAAAAAATCATATGAAGAATATGAAAATAAAAGACAAAAAGAAGCGTTGCAATTATTAAACAAAAGAAATATAAATAATAATAAACAAATCATAGAATCTATAAGTAACAATGAAAAGTATTCATATATAAAATTTAAAAAAGAAAGACAGGGCACGGTTAAATATTTAAAGGAATATTTCCAAAAAATACAGGAGGATAATTTAAAAAAAAAAAAAAAAAATTATTTATTAAATAAGTTAGAAAGAAAAGCTTATATGACAAAAGAGTTAGTAGATCGTAAGAAAGAAAAAGATAAAAATGTAATAGATGAAAATATAACAAATGATGATATAACAAATGATGATATAACAAATGATGATATAACAAATGATGATGTAACAAATGATGATATAACAAATGATGATATAACAAATGATGATATAACAAATGATAATATTACAAGTGATAATATTACAAGTGATAATATTACAAGTGATAATATTACAAGTGATAATATAACAAATGATAATATTACAAGTGATACTATTACATGTGATAATTCTAAAAACATACATTTTGATAATATGAATGAACAAGATATAAAGTTAATCCAAGAATTAATAGATGCTATGAAAAAAGATTATAAGAACGATGAAGATTATATCTCCAATTTATTTGAAGATTTATATAATAATAATCAAACATATATGATCGATAAAATATTTCATATTTTAAAAAACGTAGATAAAAAGGTATTATTAGAATCTACAATAAATACTTTTACTTCTGATGACTCGCATTTACATTTAAATAATAATGATATGTTAATAAACGAGGATTTTTTACAAACAAATAAAGAAAAAAACAGTATGGAAATTATAGACATAATAAATAATTTGGATAATTGTAAGGATCAAAATTATAATATACAAAAAATAAATGATAACAATAAAAAAGAAAAAAATCAAGAACAAGAAATATTAGATAACATGCATGAACACATGCACGATAATAAATGTAACAATGGATTAGAATATAACAACAATGTAAATTGTAATAGTGACTTACACGAGGTTTTATGGGTAAAACAAAATGATAATAATAATAATAATAAAAAGGATGATGATAATAATAATGATAAAGATGACGATGATAATAATAATAATAATAATAATAATGATAAAGATGACGATGATGATGATAATAATAATTATTATTATAATGAATGCATACATACATCCACTCAAAAAAAACATATCCATATAAACAATCAAATTAATAACAAACTTTATATAGAGGATGATAATTCAGAAAATAATAAAAACGAAGATTATGAAGATAAGGACATAAATATAATCAAAGAAAAAAATAATAAACTTATAAAAAAAATTAAACAAAAAAGTAAGAAAAATATAAAAGATACAAATTATACAAACAAATTCGACTGGTTCTATAATACCATCAATGATATATATGAAGAAGAAATTGTTAATAATCATCAGGATGATATAAATTACAGTTTATATGATGAAAATAAAGATACATTTAGTGATGAAGACAGTGAAAAAAACGATATGTTTTTGTGGTTAAAAAATAAAGATATAGAAAATGTTCTGAGTGAAAAAAGAACATCCATGGATGATAATTATTAAAAATGAAATATTTGAAATAAATATATAAAAATATATATATATATATATATATATATATATACAAATATTTTTTCAAATTTTTTTTTTTTTTTTTTTTTTTGTAAGTTTTGAAGAAAATGTTATATTAAAATATTATGTAACTAATAATAAGAATATTATTATATTTAGAGGATTATATATTTATATTTTTCTTTTATTTTATACATTTTTTAAAATTTACATCATTGTTGTATCGATTGATTATCGACATGTTTTATTATTTTGATTAATATGATGCAAAATGTATATTTCCACACACAAACATAAATATAAATAAATATACAATAATATATTTATATATATATATATGTGACCATCTTTTTATTGTTTCTATTTTTCTCAATTTGTCATATTTTTTTTTATATCTGTTATTATTTTTTTTAATTTTTAAAAAATTATATTATATATATATGTATATATAATAATTTGATTGATTTATATATTTAAGACATTTTAGTAATTAAAAATTTGTTTTTAAAAAATAATAATGTAAAAAAATAAAAGAAAATGAAAAAAAAAAAATATTTATATAAACATAATGTTTTTTTTTAAATAATATATATATATATATATATATATATATATAATATATATATTATATTTTATAAAAAAAACGTAACAACTTATTCATACTTTTTTTTTATCTGCTCCAGCCTTCTTTTCTGGGATTGGAATTTTTTGTTTGCTTTTTCTATGAAGGAAAAAATAAAAATATAGGATGATTACACAAGAAAATAAAGAGATATATAATTAATATATACACAAAATGGTTGTATATATATATATATATATATATATATATATATATATGTATGTATGTATTTTTATTGATATAATAACATTTTTATAATTACCTCACAGCAGTAGCATAAAGAAGAATACTTCCTGGGATATACAAAATCAAAACGACAATACAAAAATAATAAATGTCTATTTGAAAATTTATATTGTTAGGCATAGAATAAGGATAAGTTCTTAAAAATGGAGTGCCATAAATATTATTCAAACTTGCTAAGGTGCAAACAACTTCTGAGGTTATGCCTATGGGGTAAAGTATTAAAGGTACTACAAAAAAAAAAAAAAAAATAAAATAATAAAAAATTATGAACTGTTCAGAATTATTATATATAAATATAAACATATATATATATATATATATATATATATATATATATGTATTTTTTTTTTTTTTTTTTTTTTTTTTTTTTTTTTTTTTTTTTTTTGGCTGTTTATCATTATTATTATTGTTTAATTACAAAATAATTCTGAACAGTTCATATTTTTTTTTTTTTTTTTTTTCCTTACATTTTTTTCTAAGGGATGCAAGAATGTTAAAACGCAAGTTGAGTGTATTTAAAAAGTAGAAAAGATAACGAATGATATCAATAATAGACCAAGCAATTAAGCATGATAAAATCCATTTGTTTGTATTAGGAAGAAAATTAAAAATTAAATAAACAACAAATAATCTGCTGAAAACTTGTATGGTTACAATGCTGACAACTGAATTGATGATACCTAAAAAGGGGAGAGAGAAAAAAAAAAAAGTATACAACATGGTAAGAAAATTAAATTGTCTTATGAAAAAAAATATATATATGTATATATATATGTATATACCCATAAATATATTTATATTTATATTTATTTTTATATTTTTATTTTTTATTTTACCAATTATTGAAAAAAAAATTTCAAAGATGGCAAGCGATTGTGTTATAGTTATTATGTTTTTATAATTTGACCAGAAAGTAGTTATAGGATATTTCTCTTTTTTAAACACGTATTGTAAAGACGTAAACAAAATTACTGTCCATAAGCAACAGCATACTAAATTATAAATTAACATACACTTACTTGTAGCACTCATTTTTTTTTTTTTTTCTTTAAATAACTATATTATATATATATATATTATTAATTTTATATTTATATGTAAGTATATCAGTACACTTGATTCCTTTTTTTTTTTTTTTTTTTTTTTTTTTTCTTCTTCTTATATATATACACACTATGTGTATATATACATTAACTGAAATATTTTAAAATAAAAAAAAATAATAATACAAAAAAAATAAAAAAATGAGATGAATGGATAAATATTAACTCATAACAGATTATACAAAAAAAAAAAAAAAAAAAAAAAAAAAAATCATATATTACATATATATATAATATTATTATTATGCATATTGATACATATATATATAAATATTTATACAAAAAAAGGAATATTCAATAAAAATATATTTTTCATATTATATATATATATAAAATAAATATATAAAATAGTTCATATATTAAATACAAAAAGGTTTCCTTCACAAGTATTCCATTATATAATATATATATATATATATATATGTATATATTCATATTGATACCTATTTTTTATTTATTGTTTATTTTTTTTACGCCTAACATTAAAGGTGTATCAAACACAAAAGATCTCGATACCAATATTGATGATAACTGATAAGGAGAATTTTTAAATGAACAACCCAATTTTTAAATACATAAAAAAAAAAAAAAAAAAAAAAAAAAAAAAGAGTCAAATATTTAATATATTCGTACTTATAAATAAATATAAATATATATATTATTGTTATATTTATAAGTATTATCAGTACACTTGATTCTTTTTTTTTTTTTTTTTTTTTTTTTTTTTAAATAGAAAAATATATCACATAATTAATGATATTATAAAAAGATACAATTATACAAAAATAATTTAATATACATATATTTTTTATAACATATTTGTGACATGTATTTAAAAAAATTATAATATGGTAAGATTTGGTTTTGTTAATGCGAAAAATTGTATGGATATAATAAATAAATAAATAAATAAATAAAGGAAAGTAGGTAAAGGTAAAAAGTTTCATAACATATATAAACAAAAAAAATAAAAAAAATAAAAAATATTCATATATATATATATTTTATTTTTATATATATTTTAGGGACGAATTTCCTTTTAACATATATTATATATGAACCTACAGTAAGTTGCAAGTAGAACATAAAATATGATCACATATATTAACTATATATATATTTATGTTGTTGAATCTTCTAATTGTTTCCATTTTGCTCTTTCTTTTTTTGCTCCCTTATTTTTTTTTGCTCTTTTTTTAATTTTCTCTCTGCAGCAATTTTTTCTCTTTTCAATTTATCTAATTCCTTTTGTAGTAGATCTTCTTTTTTTTTTTTTAACATGGTATTATCAACTAGAGGTACTGTCAAATTAAAAACTGGTAATTCATTTGTTGTATCTTTATCTTTTGTAAAAAATCCGACTCTTTCAAATTGTATTGGATCTCCTACATTAAAACGTGTAGCATAATTCTCTACTAGTCCTTTATAAATAATTAATGAGTTTTTATTTATATATTTTCTCCATCCTGCATTTTTAGATTCATCTTCTAATTGATCATTTTGTAATAATGAACTAGAAGCATATTCATCTTTACCATTACTTTGATTGTTTGTATTATTTTCAAGATGTGTTGTTGATGTAATTTTTTGAATGAGTTCATTGTCTTCGTTTGATTCTGGATTTGGCTTTGTAAATAGTTTATCATACATTCTGAATTCTGCTTGATGTGAATTGTTTGCAGACAGCCAATGGATGGTAGCTTTTACTTTTTTATTATCTCCTTGTGTAATATTATCATCATCAATATTTTGTTGGATGACATCACTTTTTTTGTCATCATTCTTTATGACATCATTCTTTTTGTCATCATTCTTTATGTCATCATTCTTTATGTCATCATTCTTTATGTCATCACTTTTTTTGTTATCACTTTTTTTTTGATTTGTTGAGTGCCCACTTTTACTACTGGGATCATAGGTACATCTCAATTCAAGAACCCTACCTTGATCATCTTTAATAACTTCATTACATGTAATACAAAATGCATATCTTAATCTAACAGTTCTATTAGGTGCTAGTCTAAAGAAATTATCTTGTGGTATTTCTTGAAAATCATCTTGATCAATAAAAATTTCTTTTTCAAATTGAATATTTCTAGAACCCATTTGTTCAAATTTTGGATGATTACTAGCAACTAATTTGTGAATATCTAAATAATCAGGAGTATGATTATAATTTGTTATAATTACTTTCAATGGTTTAAGAATTGCAAATAATCGTATAGCTTTTATATCCATATCTTCACGTACACATAATTCAAGAAGATCAAGAGGTATCATATTTTCTCTCTTAGCTATACCCACCTTACTACAAAAATCTTTAATAGCATCTGGACTATATCCTCTTCTTCTCATTCCTGATATTGTTGGCATGCGTGGATCATCCCAATCATTAACATATTTTTCATTAACCAATGTTAATAATTTTCTTTTACTCATTACCATATATGTTACATTTAAACGAGCAAATTCAATTTGTCTAGTTTTAAAAATATTTAATTTATCTTGAAACCATTCATATAAAGGTCTATGTGTTTCAAATTCTAAGGTACATATAGAATGTGTAATGTTTTCAATTGAATCAGATTGACCATGAGCATAATCATACATTGGATATATAACCCATTTATTTTTTGTTTTAGGATGTGTTTTAAACATAATACGATATAATATTGGATCTCTTAAATTCATATTACCAGATGTCATATCTATTTTTGCTCTTAATACCTTCTCTCCTTCTTTATATAAACCATTTTTCATATTTTCAAATAATTGTAAATTTTCTTCAACACTTCTATTTCTATATGGTGAATCAATTCCTGGTTCTTTTAAATTCCCACGATTTTTTCGTATTTCTTCAATACTTTGATCATCTACATATGCATCTCCTTGTTTTATTAATATCTTGGCCCATTCATATAATTGTTCAAAATAATTAGAAGCAAAATATAAATGTTCTTTCCAATCATATCCTAACCATTTCACATCTTCTTTTATGGATTCTATATATCTAATTTCTTCCGTAACTGGGTTCGTGTCATCAAAACGTAAATGGGTTCTACCACCATATTTATTTGATAAACCAAAATTTAAACATATACTTTTTGCATGACCTAGATGTAAATAGCCATTAGGTTCAGGTGGAAATCTAGTAATGACATGTGTATGTTTTTTATTTTTTAAATCTTCTTCAATAATTTGTTGAATAAAATTAGTATTTGATGTCTTATGTGTATTATCTTCATTTTTGGCATTTTCCTTTTTATGTTTTAATACATCACATATATTATTAATATTAAACCAGTTATAAAAATTTTTATAATGCCTTTCTTCAATGGAGTGAATATTTTGTTTTTTTAAAACACATAATAATAAAAAGTCTAAGAATCCTGGTTTCTTTTTTTGATTTCCAAAGAAAAATAAGTTCTTCCAGTTAATCATATCTTGTTCGATAACATCAAAGAATTCTTTATTTATTTTTTTATTTGTAAGAATATAATCTTTTAAAAAGTTCTTCAATTCTTCTATTTTTAAAATATGAAAATAATCAAAGACACTGCAACTAGAGTTGCCCCACCTATTAGTAGAGTAACTACAATGTTGTATATTATTATTGTTGTTGTTGTTGTTGTTGCTGTTGCTGTTGCTGTTTGTTTGTTTTTTATTATCATTCACGTTAATGGTACCACTTAAAGAATCACAATTTTCATCATAATCATTCAATTTTAATAATGCTTCACAAGCATTAATTTCATTTAAGAATAGTTTTTTATTATCTATAAGTTCTATCAATGTTGCATTCTTTATATTACTATTCTCTCGTATTAATAAAGTACCTTTGAAGTGAATTTCAAACCAATTATAAAAATTAGAAATAAATAATGTAGCATCCAGTTTTTTCTTTATATATAACTTTTCTGTATTGTGCATTGTCAAAAGAGGTACCAATAAAAAAAAAAAAAATAAAAAAAAATAAAAAATAAAAAATAAAAAAATATAGCACTTATTATATATATATATATATATATATATATTTATTTATTTATTTAGAGAAAACAATTTTTTTTAATATTTAAAATTATTTTCAAGGATATTTTTTAAGTATAATAATTACATATTCATATAATATGTATTTAGTCTTATGATAAGCATAATAAAAATATAAGTATATTATATGTATATATTTTTGCTTAATATATTGTTATAGTAATTTATTATTTTTATGAACTTTCAAAAAAAAAAAAAAAAAGCCTCATCTAAATGGGGAATGAATAAATGAATATGATATGTTATATGTTATATGTTATATATTTTTATTTTTTTATTTTTTATTTTTTATTTTTTTTATTTTTTGTAAGTGCACATTTTCACTTTGTTTTAGATCATTCCATATGCCAAATTATATAAAAACCTCGACAACATATAATATTTTATAAAACAAAAAAAATAATAAAACAAAGTATAAGTTGAAATATAAAATGAAAATGTTACAATATATTTATAAATAAATAAAAATATATATATATATATTTTTTTTTTATGAAAGAAAAAAAAAATTCAGATATTATAATCATATAAAATATGTTACCTGATAAATGATACATTTATATACAATATCATTTAAATATATTTCTTTTAGAATTTTTTTATTTTATTATATAGGACTTATTATAAACAAAAATATTTTATTATATATATAAAAATATATATATATATATATCAGATGAAATATAATTTTATTTTTTTTTTTTGTATTTTTTCTTTTTATATATTATTATAAATAAAATAAAAATACATATAAAAAAAAACCATCATACATATATATAATATGCATAGAAGAATAATTTTTTTTGTGACTTGTTTTTTTAAAAAAAAAAAATTATGGAACCTCCAAAATTAAATAAATAAAACAAAGGAATACACAATTATTAATATTGTATATATATATAATATATATATATATATTTTTTTTTTATTCAATAAATATAAATATATATAATATATATATATGATATAACTCATGATATTTTCATAATACAATACAAAAAAATATATACTTATTTTATATATAAAAAATATTAAACATATTAAATATATATATATATATATTATATATATATTTTATATATATATATTATTTATATAATACTTATAAAAAATATTATATATATACTTTATAGTTTGTTTTTATTTTGACCCTTATGTCACTATTATTAATAGTGGAGCCTACATTTTGTTTTTTCAAACTTACAAATTTTATATATAAGTAAAACACAACATATATATAAATAAATATATTTATAATTAAATACATATATATTTAAATATATATGTATTAATTTTTTTTTCTTTTATTCTTAAAAATTAAATTAGGTTATCTACAATTTATTTGTATGAATTAATATAAAAATAAAAAATATACATTAAATATAAATATTATATATATATTATATTACATATATATATTTATATATATATAATATTTTAATAATATCAAAATAAAATAATCCTGGAAAAATATACGACTTATTTATAAATATTATATATAATATATATTTATATATATATAATAATTTCTTCTCATATTAATTTAAATTTTTGAGGGTCATATTTTTATATTTTAAGAAAAAAAAAAAAAAATAAAAATAAAATAAAAAAATATATACATATTTATATTTTTTTATATGTTTCATTTTAAGAATTAAAAGTTTTTATAAATTGACAAAAAAAAAAAAAAAAAAATTCAAATGTTAAATATAAAATATTTATTTTTATATATGTTAATAATTTGAAAATTGAAAAGATTATCAATTTTTTATATATATATAAAAAATATATTATATATAATATATTTATATATATTGTATGTATTTATAAATTTTTTTTTTTTTTTTTTTGTAAATATTAATTTTTTTTTTTTATTAAAATATATATATTTTTATATAATAAAAATGAAAAGAGGAAGAGCAGGAACATTAAAAAATAAAATGAGGATTACATTATCCTTACCAGTAGGAGCCTTAATAAATTGTTGTGATAATAGTGGAGGAAAAAATTTATATATTATAGCTGTGCAGGTAAAAATATAAATATATAAATATATATATATATATATATATATATGTGTATATATTTATTATATTATATCCCTTGTTTATATATAAATATATAAAGTCATATGATGATTACAATGATAGGACTGAAAAAAATTTCATGTTGATAAATTTAATAGCCGATAATATAAATATGCTGATTCCTTTATATATTTAAAAAAATAAAAATTAGCATTAACATTAACATTAACCATTAACATAAGGGAATGTGTAAATAATTATATGTACATATATATATATATATATATATATATATATATATATACATATATATTTATTTTTATATTTATATATATTATTTTATTTTATTTATTGTGTAGGGTTTTGGATCTTGTCTTAACAGATTACCAGCCGCCTCATTAGGTGATATGGTTTTAGCAACAGTAAAAAAAGGAAAACCAGATTTAAGAAAAAAAGTCTTGAATGCAATTATTTGTCGTCAATCGAAAGCTTGGAGAAGACATGAAGGTTATTATATTTATTTTGAAGATAATGCTGGTGTTATTGTAAATCCAAAAGGAGAAATGAAAGGATCAGCTATCACAGGACCTGTTGCTAGAGAATGTGCTGAGTTGTGGCCAAAATTATCATCAGCAGCATCTGCAATTGTTTAATAAAAAAAAAAAAAAAAAAAAAAAAAAAAAACTTACGCATACAATATATACAGTATATATATATATATATATATATATATATTTATATATCAATAATTTTATCTATATAGGCAATTTATTTATTTTTTTTTATTTTTATTTTTATTTTTATTTTTTTTTTTTTTTTTTTTTTTTTTTTTTTTTTCTAATTAAAATATTTTCTTATTATTCATAATATATGAAAAAAAAACTTGTAGCGTATATATTATTTGATAATATTGACCTGTACATTATTTTAATATATATATGTTTCAAAAAAATATTAAGGACACAACATATATACATACATACATATACACATATATATATGTGTAATGTTTTTATTTATTTTTTCAAATTAATCATATTTCCTTTATTGAAAAAATTAAATATGTATATATCAATGAATTAAAATTATAAGTTATTTAATTGAAATCCTTTATTCAATTATTTATCACAAGTTTTAAATAGAGAATTTCAAAAATATGCAAACAAAATTTTTTTTAAAAAAAAAAAATGAATATGGGTATATTAATATATATATATATATATATATATATATATATACATATTTATGGGGGGGGTCACAAAAAAAAAAAAAAAAAAAAAAAAAAAGAAATATACATACATATATATATATATATATATATATGTGTATTTATTTATATATGTACATATCATACCACCCCTCTTTATAATATCAATAAGTAACCATTAATTTTACAAATATAATAATAATTTTTCCTGAGAAAAAAGATAAATAAATTTCTTATATAATTATATAAAAATATTTATGTTGAACATAAGTAAGCCTACATATATATATATATATGTGCATACATAAAAAAAAATAAAATAAAAAATAAAGACATTATTATGATATTATTACATATATATCAAAATAATATTATATACTACTACAAATTATATAAATATATATATATATAACATATATATAATATATATTTATATATTATTAATTATTTGACTTCCACAAGTATGTGTTACTTAATCTTTGTATAATCATTCTATGAAAAAATGACAAAAAATACTATCAGAATGAATATACAAGCAAAAATCTGAAAAAAAATAAAATAAAATAAAATAAAAATAAAATGATATACTTATTATGAACATCACGTGTATATATTTATCTACATTATATATAAATCATTTATACAATTTTTTTTTTTTTTTTTTTTTTTTTTTTTTTTTTTTTTTTTTTTTTTTTTTTTTTTTTTTTTTTTTTTTTTTTTTTTTTTTTTTTTTTTTTTTTTTTTTTTTTTTTTTTTTTTTTTTTTTTTTATCATATTCTTACCTGTAATATTAAAGTTCTTGTAGATGTTAATCTATTAAAATAAGTTAAAAGATAATTTTGTCCTTCTCTCGTATTTTCTAAGGATATATCTATATCTTCGTCAATACGTTTTATCATTTCATCTTGGTGTGTTACCATAGTAGCAACCTTCTGAAACATTTGAGCTAAATCTCCAATTACTTTTTGTATATTTTCCATTGCATCAGCTCTTGAATGTATATATGAATATTTATATGGCTGTTTTAAAACTTGTTGCTGACCACTAAGAGGAATAAATAAAAATATATATATATAAATATATATATATGTATATATGTTTATATATATTTTATTTTTATTTTTATTTACCTTTCAATATCTATATCTCCAAGTGGAGTAAATTTATAATTATCATTATTAAACGTTGCTTCGTTAGATGTATAGGCATACATTTTCCTCCTATTCACTTGTTTTTTTATATGCTACATAAGATGGTAAACATATAAACATATAAATATATAAATATATAAACATGTGTACATATATATAAATATGAATAAACATAAGTTCCCTTATTTAAAATAAAGACAATATATCATAAAAAAAAAAACATATAAAATAAATATTAAATTACTATTATTCCATATTATATTAAAAAAAAAAATATCTTTATATTACCTCACTCCTGATTTGTAAGACATCCTTAAATTTTTTTGTAAAATCGAAAAGACGATTTTTTAAGGATGATATAATATTATCAATATGAGTTTTACTTTGAGGGTTACTAATATTTAGATTATAAGCATATTGAACTAATGAATCTAAATCATTCGTTACATCTGTAATTGTTTGTTTTACTTCATAAGTCAGTTCTTCTATTTCTGACGTTTTGTCGTTAAAAATACCTTTTTGTTTCACACCTTAAAAGGAAAAATCACAAAAAAAAAAAAAAATAAATAAATATAAATATATATATATTATATCATTTTTTACTATATAAGCACATATAGGTTACTATGTACAATGTTTTTCAAAAAAAAAAAAAAAAAAAAAAAAAATTACATCATATACACAATGAACAAATAAAAATCCTTTCATAACAAAAATAATAAATATGTAAATATATACATATATATATATTTATATTTTTATATTTATGTTATTTTTTTATTACATCTTTCTAGCTGTTGTAACTTCTGATATCCTGTTTGCAATGAGTCTGTAATTTTCGAAGCAAGCTCACCTACTTGCGTGTCTTGAACTGTGCTTCGATTTTTTCTTATATTTATATTATCATTACTTAATCTTTCAATGATTTTAAAAAACTCTTCTGTTTTATCAACATATGGCATTTTCCATAAAAAGTAAATAATATATTACCTCACACACACAAAAAAAAAAAAAAAAAATAATAATAATAATAATAAAATAATATTATTAAATAAAATTATAAAAAACAAACACACATGACTTCCTTTTATATTCTTTTTTCCCTTTCTTTCTTTCTTTCTTTTTTTTTTTTTTTTTTTTTTTTTTTCTCGTGTATATATGTGTAAGGGTTTAAAATATTAATTAATTTGATACATTTTTATTATTTTATATAAAAATATTGATATATAAAATTATACTCTCTGAAATCATTTTTCATTTTTTATAACACAGTAGAATTCAAGTGTTTTTTTTCAATATATTTTAAAAAAGATATAATATATATATTATGTTATTTTTATGTAATTTTCAATAAGTGAGAAATTTTTTATTTTTTCATCATATCTTAATTTTTTAAGAATGAGAAAAAAAATAAATAAATAAATAAATAAATAAATAAATAAAATAAAAAAAATAGAAGAATAATTTATATCTTCTAAATGGACAATGATTAGACTGAAAAGGAGTTATATATATAAATATGTATTTATATGACATAAAAAAAAAATATATATATATATATTATATATATGTCAATTCTTAGTTTTTTTTTTTTTTTTTTTTTTTTTTTTGAGAATTCCTGTGAAGAAATCATACTTTTTTTCCTTCTCTATTTAAAGAAAAAAAATATTTATATATAACAAAATAAATATATTAAATAAATAAATGAAACATAAATATATAAATATATTATATATATATATATATATATATATATTTTTTTTTTTTTTAATATTTTATTTATATATAACAGCAGTTTTTCTTTTTTTGTCAATTTAGAATGTGTTCTTTTACAATTTGTGGAAAAAAAAAAAAAATATTTTTATATATGTAAATTTTATTTTATGAAACAGTAAAAATATAATACATATTAATAAATATAATAATTTTGTAACATCACAAAATTATAAAATATATATATTTATATATAAATAAAAATGTATTTAAAATATATATTTTATTTTTTATTACATAAATTATCGTTAATTTTTTTTTAATTTGAAAATTACATGTTTTTCCTTTTTAAAAAAAAAAAAAAAAAAAATTAAATAAATATAAAATAAATAAATATATATATAATATATATATATATGTATAATATTTAAAATCAGGTTTCATAAGAATGCCATTTTTTTTTTTTTATATGAGTATTTTTGAAGGTGATATATTAAAATATAAAATCATATATATAAAAACATTATACATATATATATTACAAATACATCAATGTGAAATTTTTTTTTTTTTTATTATTTTATCAAATAAAATGTAAATCTACAGAATAAAGAAATTATAAAAATATAAAATAATATAATTCACATTTATATTAATATAATGCTTAAAAACACAATGTAGATTAATTTATAAGATGGTAGTAATAATATATATATATATAATATTATTATATAATTTATTAAATGTAGATTAAAATACCATTCAATTATTATATAACATCTCAAAACACATAATTAATATAATTCTCTATATAATTATGTGAACATGTGAATATTTATTAAACCTTTTTTTTTTTTTTTTCATTATTATATATATAAAAGAAAGAAATAAAGAAAGAAAGAAAAACTGTCCACATATATATAATAATATTATATATGTATACATTATAATCTCAACATAAAAAAATAATAAATTTTGTTACATTTTTAATTTTACAATATGTTGTAAATAAAAATTTGTTATATATATATATTTATATATATATATATATATATTTTTTTTTTTTTTTTTTTTTTTTACCTGACCATGTTCAGGTTATTTTTTTTTTTTTTTATTTATTTATTTTATATAATGATAGATTATGTATTGAAAAACCCTTTTATTGTTTCTCTCGCAATTAGCCTTTTTAGTGTTATATTAGAATTTTATACTACTATTGGAAAATTTTTAAGTGCTTATTTTTTCAGTTTTTTTTGTGGAATAATTATGAATATAATATGTGAACTTCAAACAGATAATAAAATATACGATACAGGTTTTTTTTTAAAACAAACCTTATCTTATTCATTGTGTATATCTATAATGTTAACTTTTTCATTTATAAAGAAAAAAGTAAAAAATATTCCTTTCTTATATAAATCATCATCTATGTATACAACAGAATTTTATAAAAATATATATAATTATAAAGAAATTAAAAACATTTCAATATATAATTTCATAAACCAAAGCAGATTATTACATCTTGGTATTGCATTCTTTTTTGGTGCTATTTCAACCATTATTGGGGTTGTCATATCATATATTTTAATTAAACATATATTTATAAAAAATAAAATTGATATTAATAGTTATTATTTAAAAAATATTGCTTCTTGTTTTGTGTCTACCTATATAGGTGGCTTTATTAATTTCATAGAAGTTTCTGATATGTTAAATTTAAATACTACATTGAGAAATAGTATATTCATATTAGATGATATGTTTACAAATATATTTCTTATGATGTTACCTATATGTAAAAATTATACAAAATATTTTTATTCTTATAATGATAATTCGATTTTTTCAATAAATAAAAAAGAGGAACAACAAGCCGATCAGGAGGAAAATATAAAAAATAAAATATATAATTCATTCATTCTAAATTATGATGCTGATGAAGAAAAAAAATTAATAAACAAAAAATCATTATTTACATCATATGGCTCTTTCACAAATCATATCAATATTATAAATAATAAGGAAAGAAATTATATGGAGTCTCCTTATTTTTTTATATATAATATGATACATGTAATTATTTGTGATTTTTTCGCTATCATGTTCATATTTTTCTTAACAAGAAAAATATTGAATGATTTCGAATTTTTATATAAACATATTTCTTTTTATATTAATATAGATAAGATTAAAACTCCTTTCTTACTTATAATAACATTTATATATATATTTTCAATAGATTATGTATTATTCATTATGAATAAAGTAATAAATAATAATCATGTTATCGATTTTGTTATGGATATATATTATAGATCATTAGAATATTATTCAACCATTTTAAAACTTACAACCATATATTATTTATCCCTTTCAGCAATATCAATAAATATAAAGAATGTGTTTAATATAGCAAAACCTTTGGTCTTATTTATAATATGTATATTAATAATTCATGTCTTATGTACTTTTATTTTTTCCTATATATATAATTGTGTTTCGAAATCTGAACATGCACTTATATATATTGATGACATTTTATTAGCCATTAACGCAAATATAGGAGGACCAACAACAGCTGCATTAATGTCTGAAATGATAGGGAGATCTGATTTGATATTTGCATCACTTTTTTGGGGGGTTGTAGGTTATTTGATAGCAACCCCTATAGCAATGCAAATTAATTCGATATTATGAAGGGTGCAAAAAAAAAAAAAATAAAATAAAAAATAAATAAATAAAAAATAAATAAATAAAAAATAAATAAAAAATAAATAATAAATAAATAAAAAATAAATAATAAATAAATAAATATGGGTAATATTATTTCTATGATATCATAAATAATCTATATAACTACATACATACGTACATACGTACATATGTACACTTATTTGTATTGAATGTTAAAATGTTTTTATTTATACAATTCTGTATAGAACAATTTTTTTTTTTTTTATATGCTTAACATTTTTAAAAAATATTAATACAAAATTATGTAGACATAATAACATATTGGCTATTTATTATATATATATATATATATATATGGAAAGAAAGAAAAAAAAAAAAAACATGTCTAAAAATATATGAACTGTTCAGGAAAAAATAAAGAAAATAAAAAATATATTATGTACAAAAATTATGAACAGTTCAGAAAAAAAACATATATATATATATATATATATATATATAATATAATGACGTGGCAATGTGTGCAAATACGTGCGTGTGCATAGAAAAAAAAAAAAATAAATAAATAATAAAAATAAAAATAAAAAATACGTTGATCATATAAATTGTTCTAACAACTGTGGAGGTATAGTAATATAATATGAGAAAATAGATAAACAAAAAAAAAATAATAAAAATATTAATTTATATGATAGATCATTATATATATATTTTTTTTTCTCTTGTTAAAAAAAAAAAAAAAAAAAAAAAAAATTATGGGTATATCACTTTTTTAAAACACGTCCACTATTTTAAACAACATCATTTATATATATAGATAAGTTGTTCTATATGTTTATGGATAAAATATCCAATGAAATGGATATATAAATATTATGTATAAATATAAATAAATAAATATATATATATATATATATATATATATATATATTATATTTTTATTTATTTATTTTCTTCCTCCTCTACTTTGTTATAGTAACAATTATTATGCATGTACAAATAATCATTTTTCAAAAAAGATTAAAAATTCAAGATTAACGTAATATATATATGTATATATTTGGTTACTTTAAATTTATATAATAATTTATAACATTTATTTTTTTTTTTTTTTTTTTTTTTTTTTTTGGGGGCTAATAGGTAATATTATACACATTAATACACATATATTTATATATTTTCATTTATCAATTAACATATTTTCTATCTTTTTATTTTTTTTCTTTTTATTTTTTTTTTTTTTTTACGACTTATGATATTTTAATTTATGAATTAAAAAAATGAAAAAGAAAAAAAAGAGCGGTGAAGATGATGTATGGGATGAGTCATTAAACGATTTTATGGAAATAAATAAAAATAGTTGTAGTTTAACAAGAGATACCATACATGGTCGTCTTCGACCTGAACCGGAAATAATAGAAAATATATTAGAAGAATTAGAAAATAAGATAAGACATTATTTTAATTTATATCAAATAGAGAAAGAGAAAAGGACATGTTCAGATAAGAATAATTATTATTTACAAAAGGAATTATATAAAGCATATGCAGCATTAGACAAGAATAAATTATATACAAAAAAATTAGAAGATAAATTAAATAGTATTAAAGAAAATGAATGTAATTTAATAGATACAGTACGCCGTATTGATTTGTTATATATTCAATTAGATACATTAGTACAATCTTTTGCAGGTATATGTACTCAAGTAATTATTGAAATAAATGAAAATAAGGATAATGTAATGAATACGCTTGATATAAAAAAAAGGAAAAGCGAAACAATAAAGATGTTATTAGATTATATATATCCTTGTCGAACACTTGACCCACGTCTTAATTCATTATATGGAATGTTATATTATCAATCTATTGGTTTATTAAAAGATGAAAGTTTTGTAGGTCCTCCTATTCCTCCTATACCACCTGTAGTACCTTCTGAATCTAATGGCTGGTTGCCTCCAAGTGGTAGTAATAATAATAAGATGATGATAACAAGTGAGAATAATATGAATATTTTAGCAGATCATCGTTTTTCTGATTTAATAAGAATGGTTCATAGTGGCCAAAATGCCGTTATTAATTATCCTGATATCATAAAAAATATGGATGATCAAAATGATAAGATAGGTACCAAAAATTTATCAAATGCAGAAAATAAAAATAATATAAATAATATAAATATTAATGGTAATAATATTAATATGAATGAAAGAGGAAGTTATTATAATCAGTCACTCAATATAGATGACTTGACAGGATTTGACGTACATATAGGTATCATAGAAATAAATTGCCCTATGAATGATCCTAAAATTGTATGTGTTGTAAGATATGACGATGAAAGTGTTAATTCAGCTATTCAAGATGTTCAAAGGGTTAGTAAACCTAAAAGTCCTGACCAGGTTATGTCTACAGGAGAATATATTTTTAATATTGATAATAAAATTCATTTGAATAATTTACCCCAAAAAAAAACTGGTGATGTCCCAAGTTTTATGATAGATATACATGATGTAAATGCAAAGGAGTTAATTGGCACATGTTCATGTTCTTTTATTAATGAGAAAACTTTAATAAAAAACAGTACTTGGGATATATATTCTAAAAAAAACAATTCACCACCAGATGTGATAATAGGAAAAATGTATGTAACTATATCTCCATATCCATCTAAGTCCATTTTGCCTGCACAACTTTTTAAGAATGTAAAACATTCTCAATATAAAACAACAGGTAGAGTGGAATCTGAAAGTGGTGTATTATCAAAATCTAATGTAGATATATCAAAAAATATGAATGACACGAAAATATCTACAATAGGAAAGGTAGGCTTTCAAAAATCGGCTATCCTAAGTAAAGTAATAGTTGATAAGACACCTCTTGAGAACAAAAAGAAAGTGTCGTTCCCAGTGCAGCGAGGAAAGAGGGTGTCTTTCAAGTCCTTCTCCCTAAAATTGGAATCGTCAGGTAGAAAATAAAACAAATATATTAAATGGTATATAAATATAAATATAAATATAAATGTATTTATATGTTTATATGTTTATATGTTTGTATTTATTTATTTTTTTTTTTTTTTTATTTTTTTTTTTTTTTGAAGAGTCCAAAGATAAGGAAGATAATAATACAGAACAGGGAAGTAAAAGCCAGACGGAGAAAGAAACAACTGTTGCAGATAATAATAACAGAGATGTGGATGATAAAAAGAAAGAAGGTGATAAGGATGTAGGAGAAACAAATAAAGTATCTTCAACATTTTCTGTAAAGAATTTTATCAAGAATTTTGCTAACAAGATTGAGTCTAATAAAATAGAAAAGGAGAATGTTTCATTGACCTTGAAGAAAAAAACAGACAAAGAAGAAATGAAGGATGATAAAAGTATAAGTGAAGAAAATAAAGTGGAAAAGAAAGAAGCACAGGATGAGAATGAAAATAAAGACAATATTATAAAGAAGGAAATGTCCAAGGTAAAAGATGGTATCTTAAAAATTAAGCTCCCTGCATTATCAAAGAAGGAGCCAAGTATTGTTGTTACGAAGGAGTTTGCAAAGAGTAAGGCCGTTGAAGAAAAAGTAGGTGATGATAAAAAGATGATGTCAAGTGGAAAAAGTTCAGAACTGAAAGTAAAAGATTTAACCACAAATAGAGAAAATGATAATAAAAATAAAAATGATGATGATGAAAAAAATGATGATAATAAAAAAAATGATGATGATAAAAAAAATGATGATAATAATAATAATAATAATAATGATGAGGGTGGTAAGGGCTTAGTGGGTAAACCCAAAATGGCTTTGCCAAAAATAAAAATAGAGCCAAAAAAAGATAGTTTAAAAAAAATTTTATTAAACAAAACGATAGGGAAAACTTCAACAGCTGAAACAAAAATGATGAATATAAAAGATGAAGAAGGAGTAAAACCTAAATTGTCAATCTTAAAAAAAGAAATTCCTTTGAATAATAAAGAAGATAATACTAATGTATCAAAATTTGCAAAAATATCTAAAACTGTGATGAATAAAAATGATGTGGAACAAAACAAAATTACTGAAGAAGGCAAAGGAAATAAATTTGGAATGAAAAAGGTAGAAACATCCAAAGGAGAAGTAGTAAGTGAAAAGAAGAAACCGAGTAAGAGTTCAATGTTTTCTTTTTTCAAGTTAAGACAGTCGAAGGTAGAAAATGAAGGAAACACAACTAATGTAAGTGAAGTACAAAAGGATGTATCTGTAACACAAAAAAAGGAAGTAGCAACTAAAGCTATTGAAAAGGATGTTTCAAAGATGATTAAATTACCAATACAGAAAAAGGAAGCATCCAGTGTAGCATCACGTAATAAAAAATAAACATATATATATATATATAATATATATATATATATTATATATATATTATATATATATGTATGTCCTGTTCTATTGTGACATATTTATAAATATTTATAAATATTTTTATATTATTATATTTTTATATTATTATATTTTTATATTATTATATTATTATATTATTATATTTTTATAATTTTATAGAAGAAAGCGTGGAGAGCGAAGAACTGAAAAACAAAATTCAAGAAGCCAAAAGCAAAACCCTATTAATTGATAAAAGCAAGGTACTAAGTAAATTATCAAAAAATGTCCCAGTCAAAAAGGAAATTAAAAAGTTTGTTCCAAAGCTCAAAAATTTTGCATGAATATAATCAAAATGGATATCTCATTCAAAGTTTGTAAGAGAAGTCAAAAGGATAACTTTTGCATAACATTTACATAATTTTTTCATAAATGTTGTTTTTTTTTTTTTTTTTTTTTTTTTTTTATGGTTATTGCATGTACATAATGGAAGATATAAAATATATTAAATGTTAACATATCATAAAATACTAAATATATATATTATATATATATATATATATGTATATATTTTTGTATTTTTCTTAATTTTATTATATATATATATTATATTTTTTATATTTTTATTTATTTATTATTTATTTTTTTTTTTTTTTCCCTGTTTATTTCTAATTGTATTAACAATATGTAAATACTTCCTATATATCTTTTTCTCAAAATTAAAAGTTTTTTTTTTTTTTTTAAAAAGGATTGTTTACGTTCCCTTTTTATAGAGGCAAAGAGGGAACCTACTAACACGTATGACACGAATGTACATTATATTAAAATAAAAAATACAAAAAGGTAATGATATGAGAATGAATTTTTTTATATATGTTTCAACATTTAAAAAAAAAAAATAAATAAATGAATAAATGAATAAATGAACAAGTAGATAAATGAATAAATGAACAAGTAGATAAATGAATAAATGCATAAATACATTTATATATTTATATATTTATACATATATATATTTTTTATTTTATGATGTAATATAAATGTACTCCAGTTATACTCTTTTGAGGGATAACTTATAATTTAATGTTAAACATATTTATGTAAATGTTATAAGTAGAAAAAAAAAAAAAAAAAAAAAAAAAAAAAAGAAAGAAAGAATTACCTAATAAATGAACAAAAGTACATGAACCATGTCATCAAGTTTAAGTCAAGTATTTGTTCTAACTATAATTGGAAAGGGGGATATACCATTGTATGAAGCTGATTTATCAATAAATAGTAAGAGAGATATATCTGAACATTTAACACAATTTATAATTCATCAATCATTAGATTCTTTAGATGAAATAGTATGGAAAAGTTCTAGTATGTTTTTAAAAAATATTGATAGTTTTAATAATTATAGTGTATCAGCATATTGTACCCCTGGTCATATGAAATTTTTATTATTATATAAAAATAGAAATGAAGGAGGAAACAATACTACCAATACAAATATATATATTCCATCAGATGATCATATCAAATCATTTTTTGAAACAGTACATGAAAATTATATTAAGGTTTTATTAAATCCTTTATATGAACCTAATGGTATTATAACCAGTTCCTTGTTTGATCAAAATGTTCATTTGGCAGCAAAAAAATATTTACACCAATAAAGGTGACACTCAAAAAATAAAATAAAATAAAATAAAAAAAAAAAAATAAAATAAAAAAAAAAATATATATATATAAATAAATATATATATATTATATACATATTTATATATATTTAACATGTAATTATTTTTTGTTATATATTTAAATTTTTTTTTTTTTTTTGAGGGGATGACTTTTTCAAAGCCATCCATGCAACATGACATATTTTTTACAAATATTATTAACATGCATAAATATTATAAATATAATATAATATATATATATATATATATATATGGGCATATTTTCAAACACATATATACTTTTATTTTTTATATATCATGACTTGATGAATATTTAAATATATTATTATATACTTCAAACGAATGAGGAAATATTTTATCTATGTACTCATACAACATACTATAGGGTTCCATTAACATATAATCATTCTTTACATATGAGTTTATATCATCACATGACATATTAAACATATTATTTATTTCTTGTTTTGTATATATAAAATCAAAATGTCTTATATCCCAATCATTACTTGGAAAGTCGTTTTTATAACGTTTTGTAAATATTATATGATCAGGATTAAATATATTTCCATAAAATAATGGATAAATACAATTAGATTTAATTTTTGAACCATATATATAATTCCTTTTTTTTTTTTTTTTATTATTATTATTTATATTACAACTTTTGTTTTCTATACTTTTTATATTTTGTTTATTATTTGTATCATTTTTTTCATCCACATTAGGAATATATGAGACATAAAAATTATTAGAATGTTTTCTTAATTTGGATATTAAACTTATAAAATTACAATATGTATAACTAAATAAATATAAAATATATCTTATTCTATATGTATTTCTACCTATATCTATAGATGTATCTATAGGATTTTCAAAACATAAACGCTGATCATTATATTCATATTCTTTTCTTAGACGTCGTGGAAGAATATGACCTAATCCTCGAACGACGACACATGTTTCATGTAATTTATAATCTATACTATAGAAATAAAAAAATTCTATTAATAACTTTATCAAATAGGTATTATTAAAATGATTATTATCAAATGTTGATGTATGCATCTGTAAAAAATGTAACACCATACATGACAAAAGAAAAGAACCTATACCTCCTATATATGTTTCATTTAAATTTCTCGAATTTAAAAAAAATTTTAATAATATAACTAATGGTCTTAAATATATATATTTTTTCATTTGTTTTATTATAAAATCAGTTGTTTCTTTTGAAGATTTTTGATTAATACATATATCAATCTGTACACCTAGTTCTTTATCCATATATTTTAATATTTTTACTCTAGCATCCTTAATTATTCTTATATCACATGCTATATTTAATTTAATTAACCCATATGCTAAGATATATAAACAATCTAAATCATTCTCTTTTATATTCATAATACATACATCTATATCACTACTAGGCAAAGATAATCCAGATGTATAAGAACCAAAAACTTCCATATTACATTGTGGAAAAAGTGATTTAACTAATAATTCTAATTTTATTAAAGATTTAAGTTTTAATAATTTTTCTTCTTTCGTTGGTGTTAACCATTCAAGTATATAAAAACATGCATATTCTAAATAACCTAAGAAATTGAAATTATTATTTTCTTTACTTATCATATATAAAAATTTTTCATTAAATAAAGAATCTGTATATAATACTTTCTTCTCATCGTCATAATTTATATCTAATTTTTTTATCATATAATTATAATATTCTTTCTCTATAGAAGATAAATTCTTATAATTAATTTTAAATTTTTTTAAAATATTTTTATGCATATTTGATTTGCATACATTATTTATATTCTTATCTCTTTGTCCATATTCTTTCTTATGTGTTCCAGATTCTATATTTGTTTCATTTGATAAAAAACTGCTGTTTTTTCGTTTTTCTTCCTTATAAATTTTGTTATTTGATAAAGATTTCTTTTTCATATTACTTCCAGAACCTTGTATAATATCACTTGGGTCGTTAGAATATTTTTTAGAATATGTATTTTCATTTATATTATTTTTTTTTATTTTTGAAGAAGTTAAATAATTTGTAGATGTGCTATCATCAGATGAAAGAGTTGAAAGAGATGAATTTGATGATATGCTAATATGTGAATTATTATTTGTTCCTTTTGAATTTTTATTATTATTATTATTATTTTTTTTTTTTTCCTTTTCATCTAAATTTTTTTGATTATTATCAATATTTGATAAATTTTTTACATTTGAATTAGTCACAATATTTTCTTTATCATCTAATTTTTTATGTTCTATATTATCAAAATTATATTTATTTTTATTATTATTATTATTAAGATTATCATTTATATCATAATTTTTTCGAGCTTTTTTTTTATTGTTATATTTATCAAATGAATCTTTATTTTGACAATATGTATATTCCATATCATTTTTACTACTGGGTGTTTCTTTTTTTCTTTTCTTTATTTGTATTTCTTTAAGATTAAATGAATCTACATCATCATCATCACCACCATCATATGAATGATATTTATCTTGTTTATATTTTTCAACACATTCATTGTTTGTTTTATTTATTATATTTCTTTTATTAGATGATAAATTATTAATTTCTCCTTCACTTTTCTTTTTATCTCTATCCTTTTTTCTTTCATCATATTTTCTATATTCATTCTTTATATTATCATCATTTTGTCCTAGCCATATAATACTAGAAGCTTTTTCCATTGGCTTATTGTTACTAACATTTTTAATTTTCTCTCTGTTTTTTTTTAAAGCATTGTGAAGATCTTGTTTTGCTTCTTTCACTTGTTCTGATTCTTCCTCTTGAAATAAAAAAAAGTAATAATCATCTTCCATTTTAAAAATTAAAACAATAAACACACACACATAAAAAATATATATATATATATGTTATAGTTTTATTTGTTCTGATATATGTTTATATTATTACTTAAATATTATTATTACAAAAAAACAAAAAAATTAAACATAAACATAAATAAAATGTAATATTTAAATGTAAATATATATATAGAGAGAACAAAATGATATATATATATATATATATATTTATGAATAACTTAAAGGAATATTATATACATTCACCAAACAAAAAAATAAAAAAACAAATATATATATATAAACTACATATTTAAAAAAATAATGTTTATATATAATAATATATTCTTTATTTATATATTTTAATTTTTATTTTTACCTTAATATAATTATATAATGAATTTTTATTTATTTTTATTTATTTTTATTTATTTCTATTTTTTTATTTAATTTTTTTTCCCAGTAATATATATTACTATATATATATTTATTATATACATATATTTTATATATATGTAATATTTATTTATTTATTTATGTAGGCTTTAAAAAATATTCAAAAATATTTTGAGTCCCTACTATTTCTCAAAACCGTAAAAAGTCAAAATACTATATTATATATATATATATATATATATATATATATATATGCATACATATAAAATAAAAAATATGTATTTATATTTTTTCATATTTTTAAATAATTTTACATTTTGTAGATAATATGAAAGAACAAGAAAAAGCAAAAAAAAAAAAAAAAAACAAAGCCTACGATATTATCAAGTTTATAATGTTAGAAAAATCTTAAAATATAGAATAAAACAAGAAAAGAAAGAAAAAAAAAAATTAAGTCAATTTGTGAGAGAATATATAGCCAAAATATTTCCATATAGCTAAAATATTTCCAAATAGCTAAAATATTTCCAAATAGCTAAAATATTTCCAAATAGCTAAAATATTTCCAAATAGCCAAAAAAAAAAAAAAAAAAAAAAAAAAAAAATAATATATATATATATATATATATATATATATACAGAATAGCTAGAAGAATTTCCAAATATCTCTAAATATCTCATCAATCTTTAATTTTTTATTTTTTTCTTCAAATGTCAACCAAATACATCATAGAACATTTAGATGAACTGGAGGAATGGTGCATACTTGAATATATACATATATGCCAAACGGTAAAAGATGAAAATGTAATATTTACAAAATTTTGTGAAAACTTCAGTGAATTGACAAATGGTAAATATAAACCAGCATGCTATGAAAAGTCAATAGATGAAATAAAGAATGATCTATTGTCAGGAAATATTTGTTTATTAGACATGAAAGCACAAAATAAATTAACATGTAACGATAAAAATAAAATCGATTTTTTATTATTCGGAGGAATATTAGGAAATGTTCCATCTGATGATCGTACATCCATATTAAGAAATTTTAATTTCCCTATATCAAGAAATTTAGGTCCTATACAAATGACTACTAATACAGCTGTTCTTGTTTGTCATATTATTTTGAATGATAATATAGAATTAGAACATATTCCATATGTTGATAATCCTGAGATTTTTCTTAAAAATAATAAGGAATCGATATCTCTTCCTTTTCGTTTTGTTTCCAAATATTATTACACCCAATGTGAGCAAGATAAAAATGTTCCTGTTCTTCCAGAAAATTTTAAAGAATACTTAATAAAATTGGGTGATCAACAGTTTGATGACATATCATCATTTTTAGAAAATGAAGATGATTAATTTTTAAAGGGCTCAACAGCATGGCTGTCTTAATATATATATATAAATATATGTATGTGTATATATATGATTCTTATAATTTTTTTTTTTTTTTTCTTTTGTTGTATATTTAATGTATTTTCTTCATTCGTTGAAGGAACAATTTTGTATATATATGCATTAATAATTACAAATAGAAGATAATGCTAAAATATGAAAATATATCAAATTATATCATATTAACTAAATAAATTTTATTAATTCCTGGGTATGGATTTATCTTGTTATATTTTTATCCATTTATTATTATTTTGTTTTGATTTTTTTTTGTATTTTTTTTTTTTTTTTTGTACTTTCACACAAGAAACTTGATTCACTTGAACAATTTTATCAATAAAATAAAAAAAATAAAAATATATTACTATATTTATATGTTTATATGTTTATATGTTTATATGTTTATATGTTTATATGTTTGTATGTATGTTCATTTTTTTATCCATTAAAAATGTGTAGAGGTTAATAATAATAATTCAACTATCCCCAAAAAAAAAAAAAAAAAAATTTTTTTTGTTCATTCATACATATATATATATATATATATATATATATATTTATTTATTTATTTGTGTATCACTTTTCAAAATATAATTTATATAAATTTTGAATTTCATATTTATATATTGATTCATCATTTGTTATATCTGGTGTTTCTAGTATGATAGGAATATTTTTAAAATATTTGGATTTCATAATATATTTAAAAGTATCCATAGTTAATTTTCCTTTTCCAATATTTTCATGTCTATCTAATCCACTTCCTAAATCTGATTTAGAATCATTTAAATGAACCGCTTTTAAATATTTAACATTAACAATATCATCAAATTGTTTCATTACTTGATCAAAACTATCATATGTTTTAATATTATAACCTGCAGCAAAAGTATGACATGTATCAAGACATACACCAATTCTTTCTTTGTCATGTACTAGATTAATAATATCTCTTAGATGTTCAAATTTAGAACCTACGGAATTTTTTTGACCTGCAGAATTTTCTAAAACTATAATAACATTATTAGTTTCTTTATGAGCCTTATTAATACAATCAGCTACATTTTTGATACCTTGTTCAACTGTACATTGTCCAACGGTAGATCCTGGATGGAAATTATATAATTTAATATTTAATTGTTCACATCTTTTTATATCATCTAAAAAAGACATGTATGATTTATCTCTTTTTTCTTTATCTGGATTTGCTAAATTTATTAAATAAGATCCATGAGGTAAAATAAAATTTTTATCAAAATTATATTTTTTACAATTTTCTTCAAATTGTTTTATATTATCATATGTTAATGCTGCACTCTCCCATTTACGTTGATTTTTTAAAAATAATGCAAAAGATAAACCAGATATATTAAAAGAATTAATAGGAGCATTTTGTACTCCTCCTGATGCAGATATATGAGCACCTAAATATACATTACTTATTTTTGCATATTCTTTTATTTTATTATAATCATTCCATCTATCTTCTATATTTTTTGGTATAGGTGGGATATTTTTTATATCATTTGTTGATTGTTCAGATTTTATTTTATTATTTTTTTTCTTTTCTATTTCTTTTTTTGTTTGTTTACTTTTATTTTCTTTTTTTTTTTCAATACTTTTATTTGTTACCTCTTTTGGATTACTTACATATTTTGTATCATTATATCTATTGTTATTTATTTCCACATCATTACTGTTTATCTCTTTTTTTAAACAAATGGTATTACTATTCTCTTTTTCTATTTCTTCTATTTTTTTTATTTGTGTACCTTCTTTAAAAGAAATATTTTCATCCTTAATATTGTTATTTTCAATTTGTTTATTATATAATTCTTCATTTCTGTTTTTTTCGTCCCCTTCCAATGACTCTTTTTTCATATTCAAATATTTTCTTATATCTCCGTATTGACACGTTTCACTTATTTTACTCATCTCTGTATTTTTCTCTGCTATTTTTTTGAATATGTTCATATAAAATAAATCTTTGAAAAAGGCTTGTTCTTTTTTTTTGTTTTTATCACCACCCTCAAGTATTTTAAAAAATATATGCATATAATTATTTTTGTTTTTTATGGAAAAACTTAAATTATTGTTATAATAGTTGTTCATATAACAATTACGATAGATATTAAAAATATTAGGATATCCAAAATGTATATAATGAATATTTTTTATATTATTATAAGAATGATTAAATGTTTTTCTTCTTATAACTCGAATTGATAAGGTACCACCTTCATAATAATTCCTTGGCAGTATTTGCAGAAGTACCAGCATATACAAAAGAAAGCAAAAAAAAGAAAAGTAGAAAGATGACAAAGATGAAAATGAGGAGTGAGAAAAAAAAAAGAACATTTATTAAGTTGTTTTTGTATCCATAAAAGGAGAAGGGGGGGGGAGTTGTGAAAAAATCAAAAAGGAAAATGAAAAATAAAAAAATAAATAATTTTTAAAGAACAAAAAAAAAAAAAATTTTGAAAATAAAAATGTGTATTGATAAGAGATAATAAACAAATTGGAATTTAAATAAAGAATGGTACATATATATTATATATTAATATATTAATATTATATATATATATATATATATATATTCATGCAAATTATAAAAAAAATTCACAAGGCTTACTAAAATATACATAAATAATACATATATAATATAATTATACATATATATATATGTATTTATTTATTTATTTATTATATGTTAATATATTCTAAAATAATATTTTAAATAATATTTTAAATAATATTTAAAATAATCAAGAAATATTTCACCTCATAAAAATATAAATTATAAAATGTATTTATAATATTATCATATGATATATAACTTTAATTTTTATTATTTATTCAATAATACCAGATTATTATATTTCCAACCTTAATACAATGAGCCCTTTTAATTGTATAGCCATAAATATATATATATATATATATATATAATATATATATTATACATTTATAAACCTAAAGGCTCATTTTATTCACACAAGTTAATATTATAAACATTATCATATATTTATTTAAATCGAATTTCACAAATGTTTTATTATTATAAGGTTCCTTAAAAAGTATTTTAATATATATACTATGCATACAAAAAAAAAAATAATAAATAAATAAATATATATATATATATATATATATATATATATATATATATATATATATGTACATATATTTATTTTACCTGACTTGTGCAGGTTGAAAAAAAAAAAAAAAATTCATTTATTTTTAATTTTTTATTTTATTTTTTTTTTTATTTTATTTTATTTTAATTTCCCCCTTTTTACTCGTTGTTAAAAATATAATGCTTTAATCTCTCATTTTCTCTCTTTATATCTTTTTTTTCTTCTAATAAAATTTCTGCTTTTTTTATAACTCGTCCAATTTTAAACATATTTTCAAGAACTTCCTTTTTGTTGAGTATGTACGGTTTTAATTTATCTTTCATAATATTTTTGACTTGATTAAATGAATTGACATCCTTTTTGTCAATAAATGAAATGGCTAGTCCCTTTCGGTTGGCTCTGGCTGTTCGTCCAACTCTGTGTATATATTGAACAGTATCATTTGGAAAATCAAAATTAATTACAAAAGAAATTTTTGGAATATCTATACCTCTACTGATAATATCAGTAGCAACAAGTATTTTACATAATCCGTTTTTAAATTTGGCTAGGGTGGAAAATCTGTTTTTTTGATCTTTTGAAGAATGCATAGCATCAACTTGAGATATGCCTAACATATTTAGAACTGTATAAATAAGTTCACATTTATAACTATTAGCTGTAAATATAATACCAGATAAGTCATTAACTTTATTTTTTAAGATATAAATTAGATAGGTAATATGTGCAATTTCTTCAACATAAATATATCTTTGATCTAAGTTTTTAGGAGGTTTTTGTTTTTTATTTGCATTAACTAAAATTAAATTATTATAAGGAAAAGTATTTATTAATAATTGTAATGAATCTGTGATAGTAGAACTAAAGAATAATGTTTTTCTTTCGTTAGCACAATTTTTTGGTAAATTATTTAAAATGTTTTGTAATTTATCTTCAAAACATTTTTGTAATAAAAGGTCCGCTTCATCTAGTACTAAAAATCTTAATCTTTTAAAACAATTTTGTATATCTATACTATTATCTAATATATCACTGATTCTTCCTGGAGTTCCAACAATAATATGTGGTTTTGTCATAACACTTTTTCTCTGTTCGATTAATGAGAAGCCTCCAATACATGATAAAATCATGACACCTATTTTACTACCATATAAATGAAACTGTTCAATAATTTGAAACACTAATTCTCTTGTAGGTAATAAGATTAAAGAAAATATACCATACAAATTTTTATTTAATTCTTGTAATATACTCCAACAATAACATATAGTCTTACCACTACCAGTTTCTGATGAACCAATTATATTTTTACCTTGTATAATTAAAGGCAAACATAATTGTTGTATTTTTGTTGGATATAATATATGAACACTCTTACTTATTTTTATTAACCACTCTTCTACACCTAATTCTTCAAAAGATATATTATTATTTTGGTCACTGGAACCATTTATCTCTTCTTTATTATATAACCGGTCATCATCTAAATTCTTACATTCTTTATATTTATTACCTTTCTTTTTTATGTAATCCTCTCTAATTTTCTTTTTTAAAAATTTTTTTATGTAGTAACGTCTAAATAGCTTACAAAGCCTTAGCGACGGTTTCTTTGTTTTCATACATGGTATCATTGATAAGATGAAGCAGATAAATGTATATATATAAAATATTTAATGATAATTAATATATATATATATAAAATGTTTAATGATAATTAATATATATATATATAAAATATTTTATGTTAATTAATATATATATATATATATATATATTTTTTTTTTTTTTTTTTTTTTTTTTTTTTCTTTGGTATTTAAAAATTAAAACATATAACCAATCTGAATCTTAGATTTAAAAAAAAAAAAAAAAAAAAAGTAAGGGAATATAGAATTATGTCCTTATGGGATATTCAAAAAAAAATAACAAACAAAATATACATTTATAATAATAACTATATTTGAAACCCCATTCGATCATTCTACATTTTTTTATTATATATATTTTTATAAGGAATCATTCACATATATATACAATAAATATATAATCAATAATTATATCAAATAAAAAGAAATAGGTATATAAGTACTAAAAAAATAAATCCTTACATATATATATATATATATAATTATTTTTATTATTAAAATATTCTATAAGAATAATAAATTTACCTTTGTGTATATCCTTTTTTAATTTGTTCACAATGGTAATTAAAAAAAAAATAATAAAATAATAAAAATACATGAATAAATAGGAAATATAAATATATATATATATTACTTTTTGTGAACCTGTTGTTTTTACTTCATAACAATAAAATGTTGTAATTTTATTTTCAAAAGGCAAATTATTATTTATATATATATATATTTAAAAATAAAAAACATATTTTTATAAATAATCTCATCATCTATATATATTCTTCTTTTATATTTTTTAAAATTATATTAAATTAAATGTTAGGAAAAAAAAAAAAATATATATATATATATTATATATAATATACATATATTATATTATATATATATAATATATCATTTTATTTAAAAACCTACAAAAAGTACAATTAAAATAAAAAAGAGGCGTTTCTCATATGATGAGAATAGTATGATTATTATATATATATATATATATATATATATATATTTATGTATGTTTTTTTTTTTTATTTCTTAACCATATATATTTATATATATATTTAAAATTATATTTTATAAGATATATATTTATATTTTATATATATTCTTGATTTATATATATATAGAGCCATATAATGATATAAAATATATTTTTTTACATATCGAAAAAAAAATATACAAACATTTTATAAATAAAATATTTTAATTCTTTTAATATTTTATAATTTATTTATAAAAGTTTCTCTTAATATTTTATCAAAAAAGGAATATAATTACTACTATGAGAAAGGAAGAAGAAAAAAAAAAATAAATGAATAAATAAAAATATTTATTACTATATTTTATTAACATATATATATAGAAGTATCTTAATATATATGTTTATAAATTTCTCTTTTTTTTTTTTTTTTTTTTTTTTTTAATACTTTCTTTGGATATTTCTATATAATCATATAAATATATAAATATTCATAATATTTATATCAAATTTTTAATGTTATGATTCTTTAATTTTTTTTTTTTTTTTTTTTAATTTATATATAATTCATATTTATTCTATTGTACATATATTATATTATATGTATGTTTCTTTTTCTTTTTTTTAAATATAAAAGAAAAAAAAGAAGAATATTTTGTTATATATATAATATAGTCAAAAAGAAAGATTATATTTTGATCATAAAAAATAATGAGATGTATAAGTGAATAGGAGAATTTATTGTTATGCCTAACAATAGTATTGTATATATATATGCATATTTTCATGTTTATGTTTATATATATATTTTCTTTTATATTTAAGTTTTATTAAATATAAAAAATGTAATATAAATGTAGACTATTTTATAAAGTTAATACAAATATGAAAATGTATATAAGGACAAATATATAGATATATTTATTTTGTGTATATAAAATAGATTAATAAAAATAAAAATATATTGGACATGTTGTAATATAGTTATTCCACAAAGAAAAAAATATATTTTATATGAGTACTTATTTTTTTTTTTTTTGTATATGTGAAGGAATTAAATCTGTATATAATTTTGGTCATTACCATTAAATAAAAATATATATATATATAATATATATATGTATATTTTATTTTTTTTTTTTGTAATTAAAAATTTGGATTTTATTTTTGTGTAAAATCCTATATATTATATGTAGACCTACATTTGTATATATATATATATATATATATATATATATATGATGTATAGTCATATAATTTTTATAAATTTTTTTTAAAATAATAAAATAGTGTTATATGGTATTATATATATATGTGCATATTTGTGTAGGTATATATTAATAAATATATGTATATATTAATAAATATATGTATATATTAATAAATATATGTATATATTAATAAATATATGTATATATTAATAAATATATGTACATATTTTTTCGTCTACTTCTCATAAGAATAAAATATAATATAATATATTATATTATATATATATATTATATATTTTATTTATCACATATATATATTTTTTTTTTTTTATAATAAAAGTATCTAATATTATGGCAATCAGAGTTCAGTTTGAGAATTCAAATGAAGTGGGTGTGTTTTCAAGACTAACAAATTCTTACGCTCTTGTAGCATTAGGAGGATCAGAGAATTTTTCTAGTGTTTTTGAATCAGAGTTATCACAACATATTCCTCTAGTATATACAACAATAGGAGGTACTCGAGTGATAGGTAGAGTATGTGTTGGTAATAGAAAAGGTCTTCTTGTTTCTAGTATATGTACAGATCAAGAATTATTACATTTAAGAAATTGTCTACCAGAAAATGTAAAAATAAAAAGAATAGAAGAAAGATTATCAGCATTAGGTAATTGTATAACAACAAATGATTATGTAGGTTTAATACATACAGATATAGATAGAGAAACAGAAGAAATAATACAAGATGTATTAGATATTGAAGTATTTAGAACCTCTATAGCTGGAAATTTATTAGTAGGAACTTATTCATATTTTACAAATAATGGAGGTCTATTACATGCAATGACTTCATCACAAGAAATTGAAGAATTATCAGAATTATTACAAATACCTTTAATTACAGGTACAATAAATAGAGGAAGTGATCTTATAGGATCAGGATTAGTTGCAAATGATTGGTCTGCATTCTGTGGAATGGATACCACAGCTATAGAACTTAGTATTATTGAAAAAGTTTTTAAATTGAATAATATAGCAGATAATAATATGGAAGACACTTTTAAATATAAATCTTCTATAATACAAACAATGATATAAGACATATGATTCGTTGAACGTTTAAATTTTATGTGTATAATATATGGCACATTTATAAGTAAATTTGGGTGTATGCCCATCTATATATGTATACAAACAATAAATATATATATTATATATATATATATATATATATGTATTTTTTATTTTTATTTTTATTTTTATTTTTATTTTTATTTTTATTTTTATTTTTGTGTTTTTTTTTTTTTTTTTTTTTTTTTTAATGCAATATTAATTGTACCTTATGTACCACCATTTTGTTTGTATAAATTTCGATATATAAACATATATATAATGAAAATAAAAATAAAAAAAATAAAAAATAAAAAAAAATAAAAAATAAAAAATAATTTATATATAATTAATATTATAAATGATGAATGGTAACATTCTTTTCTTTTTTTATAAAAACAATTCATCACAATAAATATATATATATGTATATATATATGTATGTATTTATGTATATATTTTCTTTTATTTTTCATTTGTTGGTAAATATGACAAGGACATCCTTCTCATTTACATTAATTTTTTCTTGAAAGAATTTGTTAGGCAATTGTTCTACATCCTTTTCATCATTAAGTATATTTAGATTTCTTCGTAAGCATTTTTTAATATATTCATTTTCTTTGAGCATATGATTTTTAAATACTTGATCATATATATATATATGCATAAGTACAGGTGAGTTTTGATTTAATGATAAATTTTTTCTTATTTTTTGTATATGATTACATATTTCTCTTGCACTAGCCATATTTTGTAATTGTTGATCAGCTGTAAAATCCATTAATATGGTTATATAATTATTACTAATAGCTTCTGTGTTATCATTTTGTGTGTTATGATTCATTTGTATAATAATATCATCATGTTCTAATAAAATATTATCTATTATTATTTGTTTATTATGTTGGAATAATTTGATATCTTCTGGTGTCATATTTTTTATTTTATTTTGTATATTTTTAATATTTGCTCCTAATTTTGCTCCTAATTTTTTAAAATTTGGTATAGCTGAGAAATTTAAACAAGAGACATCATTGGAATATTCTATATTAAGAACATTTAATTCTTCTTTTATATAATTAGATATATGATCAAAATTATGAAAAAATGATTCATTTTTATGTAATATTGTTAATAATTTTAATGGTTTTTTATTTGGTGTTTTTCTTTTCTCTCTTAGATTTCTACCTAATAAAATAACATCTTTCATATATTCTATAAGTTCAATAAATTCATATTTTATTTTATATTTATCATCAACTTGTGGTAGCATTATAAAATGTACACTTTTATTATGTATATTATCTTGATCTGTTTGATTATTTTTTTCAGTATGTTGTATATTATTTTCTTGTGTATATTTAATATTTTTTAAAAACTGATAAATATATTCAGATATAAAAGGTGTGAAAGGAGCCATTATTATTGTAAATAAATATAATGTTCTACATAATACATTTAATGCTTGATGTGTATTTTCTTTTCCTAGCATACCTCTCATACGATCTCTATTTAATCTAATATACCAATTAGTTAGATTTTCTATAAAATTTAATAATTTAGGAAGTACATTATATAATTTATATGCTTTCATTTCTGTATGTACTGAATTTATTAAACTTTGTAAAGAAGAGAAAATCCATTGATCCATTATATTATCATTTTTATATATATAATCTGTATTAAATAAAAATTGTTCATTATGAGTTGTTTCATATCTTGTAACCTCTTGTGAAAAAAATCTAAAACTATGATAATAAGGTAATATAAAACTTTTCACAATTTCATTGACACCTTTTTCTTGAAATTTCAAATTTTCAGCACGTACAGCAACAGATGTTATTAAATATAAACGTAAACTATCAGCACCATATTTATTTAATATATATAATGGATCAGGATAATTTTTTAAACGTTTACTCATTTTTTTTCCATCAGATGCTAGAACTAAACCGTTACATATTAAATTTTTAAAAGGAGCTTTATTAAAAAGTAATGTACTAATAACTAATAATGTGTAAAACCATCCTCTTGTTTGATCTAATCCTTCAGCAATAAAATCAGCAGGAAAGATTTGATTAAAATCATGTTGTTCTTTAGAAAATGGATAATGTACTTTAGCATATGGCATAGAACCACTTTCAAACCAACAATCAAAAACTTCAGGTATTCTTTTTAAATTTGGATATTGATCACCTTTTGGATTTTTTATTTCAATTTTATCAATATGATGTCTATGTAAATCATTAATATTTTTTACACCTGATAATTCTTCTAAATGTTTTATACTCTCTATACATATAACAGTTTCCATTTTATCATCACACCATATAGGTATAGGTGTACCCCAATATCTATTCCTACTAATACACCAATCTTTAGCATCTTTAATCCAATTATGAAATTTCTTTTCTTTTACATGTGATGGAATCCAATAAGTAGTTTCATTATTAGTAACTAATTTATTTGTTGAATTACTTACACGTACAAACCAAGCAGGTATTGCTCTATATATTAAAGGTGTATCACTTCTCCAGCAAAAAGGATATGAATGCACAATTGTATTATTACTCATTAATCTATTATTTTCTTTTAATATTTTCTTTATTACATTATCAGCATCTTTTATATACATATATTTTAATTCATCCACCTCATCTGTAAAATATCCATTCCAATCTAATGGATCAATTAATATATTACTCTCAGGATCGATCACTCCATATTTACAACATACACGATAATCGTCTTCACCATAAGACGGAGCACAATGTACAATACCAGTACCAGCATCATCACTTACAAAGTCATCACTTAATATTTTATATGCCCTTTCTTTAAAATTATGTTTCTCATAAAAATTATTAAATAATGGTTTATATTTTATTTCTCTTAATTCACTACCTAAAAAACGATTAACAATTTTAATTTTTTCTACATCCCATTTTAATTCTTTAATGATCCATTCTAATCGACATTCAGCAAAAATAAACATTCTTTGGCTATCTAAATGAAATACATTTAAATATATAAAATTTTCATTAACACAAAGAGCTAGATTTGATGGTAAGGTCCAAGGTGTGGTAGTCCATGCAAGCACTTCAAAATATTCGACATTATACATATCATAATAATTTAAAGGTTCATTATTATTACTACATAGATTAATATCATTACTATTTACATCATTTTCATCAGCACGTTTTTGATTTAATGTGTTACATTTTTGATTTTTTAAATATGGATCATATAAAACGGAATATTTCTCAACAAGGGATTGCAAATCTTCAGATACATTATATACATTTTTAAAATTAGGAGAATAGGAAGATAATATAATAAAACTGACTATAATACTAGGATCTGGAGTATCTTTATAATTTAAATTTAATTCAAAATTAGATATAGGTGTATTACATTTACATGAATAAGGCATAACTTTAAAAGATTTATAAATATAATTATTTTTATATAATTCACTAAAAACCCACCATACACTTTCCATAAAACTTTTATCCATAGTTTTATAATCATTTTTAAAATCAATCCATCTACCAATACGTTGAACTGTTGTAACCCATTCTTTAGAATATTTTAAAACAATACTTCTACATTTTTCATTATATACATCAATACCCATTTTTAATATATCTTCTCTCTTATTAATATTATTTTCTTTCTCTATTTCATATTCTATAGGTAATCCATGACAATCCCATCCAAATCTTCTCTCAACATAAAAATCAGATTGATAAAAATATCTTGTTACACAATCTTTTATTATTCCAGCTAATAAATGACCATAATGTGGTAATCCAGTTGCAAACGGAGGTCCATCATAAAATATATATGGTTTCTTATTCTTAGATAACTCATTTGATAAATTAAATGCATCAATATCATTCCAATATTTTAATATCTTTTCTTCTTCCTCTACTATATTCGGATTATCACTTATACCTGTAAATGTTAATGTTACCATCTTATCAATACTAAATCGATGTATTCTAAATCGATGTATTCTAAATCGATGTATTCTAAATTGATGTATTCTAAATAGATGTATTCTAAATCGATCTATTCCAAATCGATATATTCCAAATTGATATATTCCAAATTGATATATTCTATTCTTAATAATATCAAAACAAAAATTATTTTTATAATTATATCCTGACAAAGAATATCTTATAATATCTATATTTCCTTTGTTGTTACTACAAATTCTTCTTATTTTTTTTTTTAAAAAAAATGATTCTTTTCTTATATATATTATATTTATATGTGAAACCTTAAAAACAAAAGGTACCTTTAAAAATCTTAACATAAAAAGAAAAATATATATATATATAAAAATATATATGTATATGTATATTTTATTTTTTAAATATATATATATATATATATATATGTGGATCACATATATATATAATATAAATATATATTGATGATACTCAATTGAAGAAGAGTATTAATTGTTCAAAAAAAAAAAAAATAAAACTCTTAATATAATATTTTTATAATTTCATGAAAATAAAAAAAATATATATACATATATATAAAACATATATATATATATTTTTTATTTTGGGTATGCTTATTTTTTTTATTATTTATAGAAATATATATTTTTATAATTTTAAAAATATTAAATTATATATAATATTTTGTAAATAACAATATGCCAACAGAACATATATTTTTAAGATATAAGGGAATAATAATAAATATTTTTAAGAAAAATTAAATAAAATAAAAAATAATATATATAAATAATATATATTATATATATATTAATCTTACATAGTATTATTTTA
>NC_041705.1:1250000-1252500 GCF_900097015.1 Plasmodium sp. gorilla clade G2
TATTTTAGATAAAATATAATGATAAGGAATGTTTATTAATATCAAACGAAGAGGTATTAGGGAAAATAAACGATTCAAATGAAATTAATCCATTGAATATTACACCTTTATATGACCGTGTGTTAATAAAATTGATAAACCCTAACGTTAATTCGGACTCCTTAATAATTATACCAGAATCAAAAAATAATGATAAAATAACGGATGGACAGGTTGTAGCAATAGGTAATGGAATATATGATGAAAATAATCAAAAGGTACCTATAGATTTAAGAATAGATGATTATATTAAATTTTCACCTTTTTCAAATGAAAGTTGTGAATTTACATACCAGAACGCTAAATATACATTTGTAAAGGCTAGATATGTAATGGCCAAATATTAGTCACCCTTCACATAATATATATATATATATATATATATATATATGTATATATTTATGTGTTATTATATTTTGTATGATCTTTTTATTTTATTTATATATATATTTTATTTTTTATTTTTTTTTGTTTGTCTTTAAACATATATAAAATTAAATATACGTATGTAAAAAATAAATTAAAAAAAAAAAAAAAAAGAAAATATATACAACATTGAAACGATGTAATATTTTGAAAAAAATTAAGAATAAAATTATTTATACATAATATATATGTGTGATAATTTTTTTTTTTTTTTTTTTTTTTTTTTTTTTGGTAAAATTATTTATAATTTCATATTTTTAAAATCTATGAATGATATAACTGCTTGTAACAGATTAAGAGTTACAATAGGATAGAATTTAGAAAAATAAATGTCATTAATAATATGTAGGATATGTATTAGTTGATAATTTTTCAAAATTTTTTTTAATAATCTATAATTTGAACCATACATAGGGGATGTGCTTTGTTCATATTTTTTAATATAATATTGTATTAATTCTTTTTCATAAAGAGATTTTTGTATATTATAATATGGATCTTTTTCCATATATTTTATAAATTTAATTGAAACATAAATACATAATGCTTCTTCTAGTTCACTTGATATATAGAAAGATGAATTTTTATGATAATCATTGTAATGCATTTCATTTGTTACTTCAAAATAATTATTATATAATTTATGAACTATCATATAAATATGTTTATAATTTTTTGACCTTTCTATTTTAGTAAGCCATATATAAGCGTGCATTAATTCATGGGCAAGATAAAAATAAAAAGAAATTTTTGGTATAGCGCTGTTTAAAGAAACATTATCAATCAGTTTAATATTTTCATTAGAAATATTAAGATATTTCAAATTTATGTTTTTATATTTATAATTGTGTATCCGTTTATTTTGTTGATGTAATTTAAATAATTTCTTTGCTGACACGGTAACGCATCCGCAAGAGGAGACACATCTATCAAACGAATTAAAATCATATATATCATTATTATATGTATTATAACTATATGTATTATTATTATATGTATTATTACTATATGTATTATTATTATTATATATATCATTATTATATATATCACTGTTATATATATAATCATTCCATTTGTCATTTCCATATTTATTGATACATTTTTTTTTTAATATATAATTAAGATATATTATATCACAATATTTTAACTCGTTCTCTAATAATCTTTTATATACACCATTAAAATCTTGCTTATCCATAAAATATAACACTAAATTAAATTTATATTTATCCATGTTTCTTTTATTTTGCAAATTATTTTTCTCATTGTCTTTTAATTTTTGTTCTTTCTTTTTTTCATATATAGATAATAAAATATTTTCATAGAATATGAACTTGCCTTTTTTATTTTTTCTTTCTTTTTTTTTTTTGTTGCTTTGTTGTTGTTTCCTTATTTTTTTAATATAGTCAAAGAATGCTGTTGAAGTGTTGGTATAGAATCTGGAAATTCTGGATGCATTACGAATAGGTATATTATTATTTAATGTGTCATGATTAGAGTGATTGTTATTTGTTATATTATTGTTTAATAAATATATTTCTTGTATATTATCAATATTATAAATATTATGATTTTGTGGGATATTATTTTTGTCTTCTTGTATTATATTTATTGAAGGTTTTAATAAATCTTCATCCTTTTTAGATATATACATATTGTTTCTTTTTTTTGTATATAATGATTTGAATGAATGAAAAAAAGAAGAAAAGTATTTTCTTTGATCATTATTTGTTATTATATTGTTACTATTTATATTGTCTAATTTATTTATTTTTTCTATTCCTTGGATCTTTTGTCCTTTTTTTTTTAAAGAAATTGTTATATTATCTTTTATTTGGGATTCATCATTTATATGCATTGAATAAAATTCAGTATTTTCTTTTTTTTTTTTTAAATTATTTATATTATATTTCCTATTTTCCATTTTTTTATCTTTATGATTGAGCATAATATATGTAGCTTTTTCCATCTTATTGTATTTCATATGATTAAGTTGAAATGAATAAATATGATTTTTTTCATTATATTGTATTTT
>NC_041705.1:1255000-1260000 GCF_900097015.1 Plasmodium sp. gorilla clade G2
ATTCTTATAATTGGATTAGATGGAATTAGTTGTGAAATATGTAAAAATTTAAGTTTATGTGGTGTTAGAGAAATAGGTATTTATGATAATAATTTGTTAACCTACGAAGATATTGATAACCTTTATTTATGTAATAAAAAATTAGTAAATGAAGAAATAAAAAGTATATCTTGTATAGATAATATACAAATATTAAATGATAATTGTAAAATAAAAGCTATAACTACAAATTTATATGATGATATGTTAAATTATGATATTGTCGTATCTGTAAATCAAAAAAAAAATTTTAATATAAAATTAAATAATTATTGTAGAAAAAATAAAAAAAAGTTTATATGTGTTAATACATGTGGTTTGTTTGGTAGGGCATTTATTGATTATGGTGACTTTAGTTATACAAATAATATTGATACTAATACTACATATGATAATATAAATAATAATAATATTAATAATAATGATAATATTAATAATATTAATTATAATAATAATAATAATAATTATGGTGATGTATACAAAATTAATAAAATAGAATTTCTCAATAATAATGTCATTGTGTTATCATATTTACCTTTTTATAACATTCAATTAAATGAAGGTGATAATGTTATATTACACTTAAATAATAATGCAGGAAAAAATTTACAATTAAATAATTTTATTATTGATCGTATATGTAGAAAAAATCATAAAATATATTTATCCATTTCAATAAATAAATTTAATAATTCAAATTTTAAAATATTTAATCATGCTTTTCTTCCATCATTCTTTACTAATTGGTTATTTCCTTTTTTCTTCAATTCTTTTTTATACACATTTATTTTGAATTTATTATCATATGTATTCAAATTTAATAAAAAAAAAAAATTCTTATATAATTATTATTCACATTTTTATTATGTTAAAAATTTTGTTCAGGAAAATAAATTAAATTATTCCATCAGCTTGATAAAATTACCTGAACAGTTCAGGTTAAAATATTTAAGTTTAGAGGAACATATGGAAAAACGAAAAAAAAAAAAAAAAAAAAAATATGGCTATATATTATATAGATATATAATAAAGAATAAATTAAAATTCATAAAAGAAAAAATAAGATATTTAATAATATATATATATAGAAAATTATATGGAATAAGAAAAAAAGCGTATGAATATAAAGATATGGATGACTTAAAAGATGATTTAAAAGATGACTTAAAAGATGAATTAAAAGATGAAGAAATATGTTTTATGATATATGATGAAATAATGAAAGATAAGAAGAATAAAGAATTATCAGATGATGATATAAAGAAATTTACATATTTATGTAAGAAAGAAAAGAAAGATATAAGTAATGAAATAATAAATCAATTTTGTTCGTGTGCACATATTGAATTATCTCCTTTTTCATTTTTCTGGGGTGCCTTAATATCACAACAAATATTGAAAGGCATAACACATAAATTTAAACCTATACATCAGATGTTTTATTATGATAGAAGAGATTTATTTCCTTTTTCTAATATATCAAAAATGTATTATGGAAAGCATATGCATGAAAAGAATTTTTTTGGAAAAGAATATCATGATTTCTTAAAAAAATTAAATATTTTATTGATTGGATCAGGTGCCTTGGGTTGTGAATTTTTAAAACTTTTGGCAATATCAGGTGTTTCATCAAATATGGATAATAAAAAAGAAAATCAAATATATAATAATAATAATAATAATAATAATAATAATAATAATAAATATAAAAAAAGTCAAGATTTTAAAAAAATAAAGAATGATGACAAATTAGATAATACTTCCAATTTATTATATACAAACAAAAATAATACAAATACATCTGTTCCTATGAATATTATTCCAGAAAAAAATCATGGTGTATTACAAAATATAAAGAACAATATATCAGGATGTGTTCAGGTTGTTGATTATGATTACATTGAAGAATCTAATTTGTCTAGACAATTTTTATTTAGAACAAAAGATATTAATAAATTAAAATGTGAAATAGCTTGTGAAAATATCAAAATGATAAATGAAGATATAAATTGTGACTTTTTAAAAATGAAAGTTGATGAAACTATTTTTGATAATAAAGATTTGTTATTAAAAGGATACTCTATTTTTAGAAATAAAAATAATAAGATAGATCAAAAAGAAGAAGAAAAAAAAAAAAATATATTATATTTACAAGAGAATCCACTTATATGCATTTTATGTCTAGATAATTTAAAAAGTCGTATATTAATGGATAAATTTTGTTTATTAAATTCAATACCACTAATAGAATCTGGAATCGAAGGATTAAAAGCAAGTAGCCAAATTGTGTATCCTTTTTGTAGTGAAACATATTCTAGTGATAGTAATAATACATCATCTAGTAATTTATATGATGATGAAAAGAGTAATTCATGCACGATAACATCGTTTCCAAGAAATCATAAACATATAATTGAATTTGCTAAGAGTGTATATAATAATATGTTTTATGAAAATGTTATAAAAATGAATACATTTATAAATGATCCTTTATATTATCTAGGAGAATTATGTAAATATGAAAATATTTCAGATACTAATAATTTATTACATTTTTTTAAACTAACCAAATTATTTTTTCATAATAATTTACATAGTAATATAGAAATATTATGGAATAATATTTTTGTTCAGAATATTTTAAACTTATTAAAAAATAGTAAAGAAGAAGAAATAGTACAATATTTTGATAGTTTAAATAAATTACCTGAACCAATATATTTTAATCATAATAATAAATATCATGTTAATTTTTTTAAATATGCAATGAAGAATTATAAAAAGGTTTTTAAAAAAATTATGAAAATTAAAAAAGAGATGATCCAAGATATATTTTATTATAAAAAAGAAGATATTCTTAATCTTATAGAAAAAAGTGATCCATCTAAGTCATTTGAAAATATTATAACAACATTGATTGAGAAAAATAATATACATATGGATGTGAGAAAAATTTTTTATTTTCTCGATGTAATAAAAAAAAATGCAAATATGCAAGTATATGAATTATTAAAAAAAGAATTACTTGAATTATTTAACAACCCTGTCTTTTTGTTATCATTAAAATATGTACATAATAAAAAGTTGGCTCGAAATATAATGAATGAAAACACAAGGTCAGATACAACATTGAATTCAAAAAGTGATATGGATCTTGATGATACAATAAAAAAGATGGATGTTAATATTATTAATAGGGATGAAACAATACAAATGAATAACCCCACCAAAAAAAACATCATCAAAAATTACAGTAATAATAAAAGTAATGATGTTAATGTCGATGTAGATGTTGATGTAGATGTCGATCTTTTTTGTCCACTTATTTACAATTTACAGAATAATAAGGATGATATAAATTTTATTTATAGTTTAAGCAACATAAGATGTGAAAATTATCATTTCAAAAAATTAAATATATTTGACTTTTTAAGGATAAGCAATAATATCATTCCATCTATTGTTACTATCGTTTCTATGATATCATCTTTGACCTTCTTAGAAATGTATAAGGTAGTATTTTTCTTACTTAATAAAAATAAAAAATTAAAAAATGATATATCCACATCATATAAACAAAAATGTAATAATAAGGAGGAAAGCATATCACAGGGGTTTTTCACAAAAAAAAATGATCCTAAAAATGAATTAAAAAAAATAGATTCACATGATACATTAAATGACAATATTAATAGTCATACTAACAGTAGCAGTAATAATATGATGAACGTAGAAGTGTTACCATATAAAGGATTAAATATATATATATATAACAACAAAATAATTGTGAGAAAAAATGATAAGAAAAATTTATTTTATTTTTTTAATGTTAATTATGAAGAATTAAAAGAAAAATTAAAAGTAATGTATAATCAATATGTAAATTTAGAAAATGATTTTATAACAATATCTGAATTAAAAGGTGTAGATACATGGACATATGACAATCCTATATTTGTAAAGAAAAATATTTTCTTTTCTATCTGGAATTATTTATATATAGATATATTATGTAAGGATAAAAAGTTGGGAGCACAAACGTGTAAACTAGGATGTTCTATGAAAAATCCTTTACATATACTAGATAATAATAATAATAATAATTATAATTATAATTGTAATTATAATTTTTATGATATATTTTCAGAAGAAAAACAAAATAATATGAAGACATATGTAAATAAAATAAATGAACACATTGATTATATATTGAATTTATTGAAAAATTATCAAAACAATAAAACGTCTAATAAAGAAGAATCATATAATGTACTTGTTAGTATGTTAAATAAAATTTGTGATGAATATATTGATGTAATCATAAATAATATTGACTCACTATCTTCTCATTTAAATAATAAAAATATAAATATTAAAGAAAATATAAAAACGTTTGATGACACGCTTCAATTTGTGTCACATATGAAGAAAATCTTGTGTGATATAAAAGATAAAATAAAACGTATAAACACAAATAATATAAATGTAAATGTAAAAAATATTGAGCGTAATAAAAATAATAGTGATACTATAAAAAAATGTAATAATAAGGATCAAAGAGAACCATATATTAGTAACATCCTGTTCATGTTAGATAATATTAAAAAAGAAATCGAAAATATAAAAAAAAATATTCTTGTATATATTGATAAAAATAATTTAGATGTTAATACATATACAAATAATATTACATTAAAAGAATTAGTAGAATCTATTGAAATTCTTTTTAATGTAAATATTGAAACTGTTTGTGCCCATGACAAAATTATTTATTCTAAGTTTGCTATTCCTTCATTTAAACTTTATAACAATAAATATTTATATGATATTCTTTTTGATTTATTTAAGAAAGATAAAAAGTATGAAGGAGAGGAATTACCTCGAACGTTTATTCTAAGCATATTTGCAAACGATAAGGTGACAAATGAGGAGGTGGCTCTTCCTGATGTACAGGTTAATAT
>NC_041705.1:1265000-1272500 GCF_900097015.1 Plasmodium sp. gorilla clade G2
CCTTGTATTCAAAATTATGATAATAATATAAATTGTTTATTTAGTGACTCGTATGTTATATCATTTTATACTTATAGATATTATATGTATGAACATGTAAAAAACAACAGAACAATTTTTAAATATTTAGAAAAGCAGGTAAGAAAAAATAAAAATTTTCATTACATTTTACAGACCTTACAAAAAACAAAAAATAAAAAAAACAAGGGTGAACTAACAGATTTGTTGAAGGATAAAATTAATAAAATTATTGATATAGAAACATATAAGTTGGTTGATAAATTTTTGTTTTAAATAAAAAAAAAAAAAAAAAAAAAAAAAAAAATATGAACATATATATTAAATATATATATATTAACATATATATTATATATATATATATTAACATATATATTAAATATATATATATTAACATATATATTAAATATATATATATTAACATATAAATTAAATATATATATATTAACATATATATTAAATATATATATATTAACATATAAATTAAATATATATATATTAACATATATATTAAATATATATATTAACATATAAATTAAATATATATATATTAACATATATATTAAATATACATATATATATATTTTTTTTTATGTAATTTCATTTTTGTTGTGTCACATAGACATTGTATATTTTTTCGTGTCTGCTACATGTATTAACGTGTTGTCTATATTTTTAGGCACACATATGAATACAATAATATTATTTTCACTAGTATATATAAAATGAACATTAATTATGTTTTTTTTTTTTAATTCAATAAATTTTTTGAATGAAAGATTAATAACATCATAATGAATATTTTTATTATTTGTATGTTGATAATTCTTTTGGTGTTGTTCATAGGAAGAACATGTATTATCTTCCTTATCATTTAACATGTGTTCATTATTTTCTGTATTTGTTTTTTTTAATTCATTTTTTATCATTGTATAAATATTTTTATCTTGAAAATACATTTGTTTAATATTTAAAAAATTATATTTAAAATTTAATGAGGATATATAATATTGATTGAAAGTATTATTATTATATTTTAATAAATGTTCTGCATTCGATACTTTTATTTCTATATGTGAATCATCAAATATGTTCAATGAAACTAATTCGAGTTTATTCAAACTTTTTAAGATCAAGCAGTAGTTATATTTTAAATTTCCAGGATGGTTATTTTTTGTAAGATCGTTTGTATATTCTGTTAAATGTTTTTCATTTTTTGAAGTATTGTCTTTATTATTATCATTGTGCATATTTTTATTCTTACTACATGGTAGATCCATAGTACTTTCTAAATTTAATTGATCCTTATTAACCTTTTCTTCTGTCTCAGAAGAAGTGTCGTCTTCACGTGTTTCTTTATATTCATTATTTAAATTCAAGAGTAATATTTCGTTAAAGCAATTAAAATGAAACTGTTTGATACTGGTCATTTTTAAAAAATATATTTTCTTCATATTGAAATCGAGGGTATATATAAATATAGAATTATTCAATGTAACAATAAAAAGGAAGTGTTCCACAACAATGTAGAATAACCAAATAAAGTTATTTTTATTTTGTAATAAATTATATTCATTTAATATGACACAATTTTTTAAAAAACTTTTTTTTGAAGTTTTAAAAAATATATAGATATTTTTCATAAAATCAGAACATACAATTAATTGTTTCTGATTATATCGTTTGAAATTATAAAGAATATTGTTTACTTTTAATTCTTCTTTAATTTTTTTCTTTTTGATATTATAAATAACTAGATGATAACTAAAATGTTTTTGGTACATGTATAAATTTTTATTAATATTATAATAATTATCATTAAAATATTTATTTTTAAAATATTTGTTATTATTATTATTATTATTATTATTATTTTTATTATTGGACCAAATATTATTTGTCTCATTATTCCTTCCTTTAACTATATAATCATCTCTCATTTGTAGCTGATCAATATTTATATAATTATTCATATTACTATGATTTATATCACCTGATGTATTATTCGAATTAATAGTGTTTGCCATATGATCACAATTTAATCTTATCATTGATACAATCAATGTATCGTTATTTATAAAATCAAAATCATAAACCCTAAAAAAGTTTAACTTAGATAAATCATAATTATATATTTTCATATTAGTCATATTAAAATTATATATACTAAATTTTTTATTGGTCAGACAAGCTATTTTATTAAATTTTTTATTTGTTTTACAGATATTTATAAATTCATTTTTTTCAAAAGTAATATTTGCAATATGTTTATAATTAGATGTTTCTATAAAAGACATATTAGTAGATTCTATTTTTTTTTTATTATTATTATTATTTGATTTATCTTTTTCATATGCTTCTTTTTTCTCATCCATACTATTCTCTATGTTATAATAATAATTATTATTATTATTATTATGATTATAATATATATTAATTTGTTTTGAATATACACATAAAATATTTTTAAGATTAGAAGAAAAATGTAACATACTTGTATTAGTTACAATATTTCGTATGGAATAATAAATTTTTCTATTATTATCAATTCTATAAAAACAAAATGTTAGATCATCACTGATGGTTAATATATAATTATTATTAAATATTATCATTTTCTTTATATCAGCAATATGTGCTGATTGTTTGCATATGAAATACCATTTTTTATTTGTTTTTCTAGATTTTTTTATTTTATTATAAAAAAATAATTCTTTTGGATTATTTGTATTGTGTATTAAATTAGTCTTTTCATTTATAGAATGATTTATATCATCATTATAATTCTCATCATTATAATTAGAAATAATATTATGATTGTTATTATGTTGGTTATTATAATTCCCGTTTTTATAAAAATTATTATTTATTTTAAAATTTTTACCTACATTTCTTAAAGTATATTTTATAATATGACGATCCACACCTGCTGAAAAAAGATAATCTTCATTTAATGATTTTGATACTGATATACATTTATAATTATGATTATTAAAATGATATTTTATAGAATAATTCATATTATCAAATATTATTAACGACCCGTTATTATCTACACATATAACTTCATCTGTTTTATATATATATATAATATCCCATATAATACAATTTTTATTCATACTTACAAATTCACCTATATATTTATTATTTGATAAATTGTATTTATATATTCTTGAATTATCACTACCTAATAAAACATAATGGTTATAATTATAAAATGATTGTTCAATTGTTTTTATATGACTTTTTAATTTTCTTTCGTTTTTTTTTAAATTATTTTGTTCATGTGAAGGGTCTTTACGTATATGTAAAGATATGTCGTTATGGATATCACCATTATTATCATCATTATTATCATTATAATCATTATTATTATCATCATTATTATCATTATCATCATCTTCATCATCATCTTCATCATCATCTTCATCATCATCTTCATCATCATCTCCACCTCCATCACCATCTTTATCTTCATAGTTACCTCCATTCATCTCCTCATTGATAGATTTCCTCTTCTTCATTATTTTTTTCTGTTCTTCTTTTCTTCTAATTCGCTCATTCATTTTCTCCAGCAAGTAGCTTCTTTTTTTTAGCTGATCCACAAAATATAAGCATACCAATTTTTCTTTACACTTAAATTTATTTTTTATATAAATGTTGAATATATCATTTTGGTCTATAAAAGAATCATTCATATGATTCATATTGTTAGGATTGCCTGTTGTTATATGATGACTTATGTTTGATAAATCTTGATCATCCCCATGATCATCATAATTATTATCATCATCATTATTATTATAATTATCATCATTTTTATTATTATTATCATCATTATTATTATTATTATCATCATTTGTATTATTATTATCATCATTTTTATTATTACATATTGATATATTTGCATGTTCATCATTTTGGACTGCCAAATGACCTATATCTGTAGAAAGTCTTATCCTCTTATTGGTAATATATTGCATATTATTATTCATTCCATATTTATTATTATTCACATATGTATCATAAAATTTGTCAAAACAGTTATATATTTTACCTTCTTCATTTTTATATATATTGAATAAATAAAAATATCCATTTAAATTACATATTCCAAAATATTCTAAACTATTATTTAATTTACAACTACTTATACTTGCATTTGTTATTATTTTGTATATAATGTTTTTACAATTAATATCATAAAAAATTATATTCCCACATAAGGTTGATATACCTAAGATATAATCATTTATATCGATATTAGAAAAATTAAAATTTTTTGTTTTCTCTTTTTTCTTTTTCTTTATCCATATTATAGATTTTATAATTGTTGTGCTTGTACTATATATATCTAATTTTGATAAAAATAAAAAATCATTTATTAATATTTTATAAATATATATATTACAAAATGAATCACATATACTCATATAACTTTTACATGGAGATATTTCTATATATGTTAATTCTTTCTTTTCAATTTCATAAAAATTAAAATCTCGTAAGTTTACACTTATTTTCTTTTCATCAATATTTTTGTTTAATAAATCTTTTGATATTCCTTCTTTTGTATTACTATTTATAATATCCCCTTTCCATGTATCTTCATCTGCATTATTTTCAAAAGCCGAGCAATTCATATTACCATATATTCAACAAAAATAAGTAAAATGAATAACAAAAATATATATATATATATATTATATATATATATTTTTTATTTTTTTATTTTTCTGTTTATTTTATAATTACTCATCTATAATTTTATCTTTAAAATGAATATCCTATATTCATTATTTTATATAAAAAATATATAAATATAAAAATATTTCTTAATATCAAAATTAAGTAAATAAATAAATAAAAGCTATCACAAAAGGTATAAAAATATATATTTTTTTAGTAACTTATTTTTAAGAATTTATATAAAAAGAAAAAATATATAAAAAAAACAATAATATATTTAAATGAATAAATAATATATATATATATATATATTTTATATAACAAAACAACAACATTCTCCTATTTTTTTTTTTTTTTTTTTTTTTAAATATTTTATGTATAATATAATAACTTTGTAATATTATATGTGTTTCCTATCATATTATATATATATATATATATATATATATTTTCTTAAAAAATTATAGAAAGTTGTCATCAATTTTTTATTGCATATATATATATATATATATATAATATATTTTTTATGTATTATTTTATTATATTATAAAAAAATCATTTTAAGGACTTATAATAAAATATTTTTTAAAAGTATATTATTCAAAAACAACAAAAATAAAAAAATTCATAAATATATATTATATATATAATAATACTTTAGGATATATATTTACTAATATATCATATTTACATAATGATAATTTATTTACATATTAAAATGAAAAATTCAAATTATATGTTTTAATAATCATTTTAAATATTTTATTTTTAATTATATGAAAAACTTGAAAATTTTAATAAATAACAAATGTTTAAAAGTTTTAAAAAAATAAAACAAGTCTTTACAATGTTAATTGAAATAATGAATAAATATAAATATATATATATATATATATATATATATATATATATATATATTTATTTATTTAATAAGTACATATTTTTTATATATGTATGATTATTTTAATATTAATAATTTTAACGGAATGAAAAGGTATAGAATTATGACAAAACTTATAACAAACAAAAAAAAAAATAAAAATAAAAATAAAAAAAAACAACATATAAGAAGAAGAATAATATAACAAAATAAATAAATGATTAAATGATTAAATGATAAAATATATAAATAAAACAAAATAACACAAATAGATTATTTGATAACATTAATAATTTAATATTTCAGTTAATAAAACAACATGTTTTTTTTGTTCCCTTTTTTTGAACATAATAAATGTTTCGTCTTTTAAAATTCATTAATTGTACACCTCTCGCAAAATAATTGTAAAAATAAATATATTTTGTTATTCTAATTACAAATATGACATATTATATATATATTATAGATGAATTATATGAAATTTTTCTTTCATACGTAAAATTTAAAGATATGGTGTTTCCTGTTTTGTATATCCTTCCTACACCAATTTCTTTATTTTTAATTTTTTTTTGGGGAACATCATTTTGTAAAATATGTCTATTTTATTTTTTCTTATATTTCTAGATATTACTATATAGTTGTTATATATATATATATATATATACATATTTATGTATGTATGTATTTATAATTCCACGTGTTAGTCTCTTCCACGTATTCTTCTAGCTAAATGAATATCCTTGGGCATAAGTGTTACTCTGTTTGCATGTAATGAACATAAATAGGCATCCTCAAATAAACTAACCAAATAAGCTTCTGATGCTGTTTGTAAAGCTAGTAATGCTTCAGGTGTATAACGAAAATGCTCATCTGGTAATTCATATAATCTTGTAATTTCTTTTACTACTCGAACAAATGGAATTTTAGGTATTAATAATTGAGTCGATGCTTGATATGCTCTTATTTCTTTTAACGCTAACACACCTGGTCTGTATCTATGGGGTTTCCTTATATGTGTCCTGTTCAAATTTTTTTGTGAAACCCCATTTATACTTCCTCTATTTACACTCGGTCTGGTCATATTAGTAGTCTTGGAACCAATTCCATGATGTACTGTTTTATTTGGTAATGTTTTGTTTGTTTTAAATGGCTTGTCCTTATTAAATGCATTTAATGGGTTATGATTTGGTATATTCTTTTTTGTTCTTACCATTTTATTTTATTTTGGGGAATATTTAATAAAAATTACCTTAACAGTTAAGGAAATTTTATCATAAAAAAAAAAAAAAAAAAAAAAAAAAAAAAGCTACATGAACAAGATGGAAATAAAAATATCAAAAAAGTTAGTCGAACAAATTGGGGATATATTTTTAAAAAAGCTAGCTGAACAATTTGATAATATTAAATTGGAATAATAATATAACCCTTTTTATTTATTGCATCATATATAAATATAAATATATATATATATATATATATATATATATATATACATATATATATATTTATTTATATATTCCTATAACAAATATTTCCATTTGTTTTTTTTTATTTTTATTTTTTGAAAAGATAATCTTTTTTTATGATATATAAAAAATAAAATGGTTTCATGTTGAGGTGTATCATAAATGTATATATGTTTATATATATATTTAATTTTTGTTCTTCATAATTATACAAATATATCAGAAATAAAATAAACTGTGATAAATATATATATATATATATATATATATATATATATATATAATATCAATCCATACAAAACATTAGTTTTTAGGAATATTTAAAAATATATACATATATAAATTTAAATTTTTATTTTTTTAAAATATGTACACTATTAATTTGTTACACAATGGATTAACAAGGAAAAAAAAGAAATTAAAAAAAATATAATAAAAACAAAGTCA
>NC_041705.1:1277500-1310000 GCF_900097015.1 Plasmodium sp. gorilla clade G2
CATACATTGTCGTTATTGCAAGAAAAGGTGAATGAATATAATATCATATCTAAAGAAGAAAGTAATAAAAATAAAAAAAAAAAAATAAAAAATAATAATAATAATAATAATAAGATAGATATCAAAAGTGATGATATCAATAATTTAAAAGATATATATAATAATGATGAAAAAAAACTTACAACACGTGTTGTTGAAGAAAACGGGAATAAATGCAAAAGCAAAATTAATTATATAAAATTAAATAAAATATGGGATACATATTTATTTTATAAAGAAAAAAAACAATTAGAAGAAAAGAAAGTATATTTTGAAATATTAAAAAAATCATTTCTGAAAGCCGAATTTTTTGAAAAAAATAAAAAAAAAGACTTTGAATTTTTTGAAAATATATTAACATCATTATTATTAAAACCTAGTATATTTATAAATGTTTTAAATTCATTACATTTAATTTTTTTTGTTCCACCTGTTCCTTTACAGGTTAAAGAAAAAAATGATACCAGAAAGGAAGCTGTTAATCATTTAATAGATTTCCAAATAAGAAAATATATTTTAAATTATTTGTTTAATATATATTATGAAAAGTATATAGGTCTAAAGAATTTATATAAAACGTTTGATTTGCATAAATCTTATAAATTAAAATTCTGTAGAAGAGAAAATGACACCTTTAAATTTGTTTCTTTGGATAATATTGATGTGGAAAAAAGAGGGATACTCTTGATTAAGTATTATAAGAATAATAAAGATGCATATAAAAAAAATGATCATGATGAGAATGAGATAGACACATATAATAATGACATACAAAAAAGTGACATACATAATAACCATATACATATTGATAATAAAGAAGAGTCATCCTTTCTAATAGGAATAGTAAAAAATATTAGAAAAATTCAAACATTTTGTGTTCTTTATATGGATATAAAAAAATATAAATACAATGAACATGCAAATATGTCATCTACATTATATGAAGATATAGATATTAATGATGAATATTATGAATGTTTTTTAAATAATATAAATCAATCATCGATTAGTAACATAAATACAATAATAAAAAATAGTGAATTAAATAATGAAGATGATAAAAACAATATATTACTCTTTGAAGCAGTACCTTTGACAATACAATTAACGACAATCTCTAAAAGAATAAAGTTGTCTATGCTAAATATTTTTGATAGAAAAGATTTTTTAAATAATGATATTTTGCATGTTTTGTTAAATGAAAAGAAATATATGGAAACAGAAAAAATAGATCAAGAAAATGAAGAGAATAAAGAGAATAAAGAAAATGAAGAGAATCAAGAGAATGAAGAGAATGAAGAGAATAAATTAAACAAATTGAATAGATTAAACAAATTGAATAAACAAGAATTTAAATTAAATAATATATTTTTTAAAAATTCCATAAATTATAATTATTTAATTGAAGAAGCAATAAATAAATTTTTAGAAAATAGAGAAAGGGAAATACAACAATTGAATATTGTAGATAAGGATATGATAAAAAAAGATCAAATCATATATAAGTTATATAAAAGTTTAAAAAATGATATATCTCAATTTAATAAAATGTGTAATATGTATAAAAAATTTGATATTTATCAAAAGAGTGTGTTATATGATATTATAATAAATGAAAAAAGGGTTCCCATACATTTGATTCACGGTAAAAAAAAAAAAAAAAAAAAAAAAAAAAAAAAAAAAGGAATACAAACATATATATATAAATGTATGTATATATGTGTATATATAGATGTATATATTTATTTATGCGCCTAATGTACTAATATTTCAATATATATATATATATATATATATCATTTTATTTTATTTTGTTTTATTTTATTTTATTTTGTTTTATTTTATTTTATTTTATTTTTTAGGGGCACCTGGAAGTGGAAAGAGCGACCTTATATCCTTCATAATTTATATGCTAACATTAGAAAAAAAAAACAATATTTTTGTAGGTACTAATAAACACATATCTGTAGAAAATATCAGAAATAAATTGATAAACTTGAATTTATGTTTGAATCGAGATAATATAAATAAATCAGTACATCAGAAATCGGATATATATATAGATACAATTTATCAAGCTTTTAAAATAAAAGATAAAAAAATCAAACATTTATTTATAGATGAGGCATCAAGTCTATCAGAATATAATAGTTTAATATGTTTAAATTTGAACTGTGATTTTATATATGCATTTGGTGATGAAAAACAATTAACATTTCATAGTTTAATAAATGAAAAGAAAAGATTAGATATAAATTATTTAAGTATATTTGAGAAATTAAAAAGATATGAAAATATAAAAAATCATTTCCTTTTAATACAATATAGATTAATTTTTCCTATGTATTTATTTATATCATTTTATTTTTATAATCAGAAATTAATTGCTTCTAAAAATATAATGGACAATTATTTTAAAGATAATGAAAAAAAAAAAAAAAAAAATGATATATTTACACCATATGAAACAATACCAATTTTATTTATTGATACATATCATCAAAAATTTAATAAACAAACATTTGAACAAAAAGTTAATTATTCATATATAAATCATTTTGAAGCTCAAATTATTTTAAAATTAATACAAATACTTTTATGCTCAACAAATAAAAAAAATCTAGCTATTCTGACACCTTATACTAGCCAAAAAATATATATACAAAATATGTTAGAAAATAATTATAAACATAATACTATAACATTACATCAAAATGTTGAACAGGAAAATAATCATTTGCAATATTTAAAATATCAAAAGGTTATGAATAATTCATGTAATCCTTTTGAAAGAAACACACTTTTTTCATTACGATCAAATGGACATTCCACAGAAATATATGACAATAATCATAATAATAATAATAAAAAAAATAATATGAATATTAATGCATATACTAGTATATCGAATCAAAATAATAATAATGAAGAAGAAGGTTATATATTCGAACATAATAAAATAAATACATCTATATATGATTATAATAATAATACAATTAAAAGGACTAATAATCTTTTATTTAATACATGCAATGTTAAAACACAATCAACTCATAATTCAGAAAATGAAGAAGAAAATAATCAATCCATTTACAAGAATGTTCACACCATTGATAGTTATCAAGGTTGTGAAAACGATTTTATTATTATAAGTACTGTAAGATCAAATGATAATAACCTACTTGGATTCTTAAATGATGAAAAACGTATGAATGTATTATTAACTCGAATGAAAAAAAAAATTATTATTATAGGAAATTCTAATACATTAAAAACGAATTTTTTTTGGAAAGAATTTATATCCTTCCTTGATTTTTTTAATTCTAGAAAATCTGTTTTTACATATCCGTTACAAAACATATTTAGATGATGTCACACATATATATGTATATGTATATATTTTTAAAAAACATTTATTTTTTTTGTCTACCCTTTTTTTTTTTTTTTTTTTTTTGTTGTTTCTTATTCGACAAGCACATATATATATATTTCATTTTTTTATCAATTTTTAATTTCTAACATTTTTACATTTTTGTAACCATGTGTTTATTTTTTCATAAAGATAAAATAAAAACTAGCTATTTTTAAATTTATAATTCAAATATTTTATGAAATAAAATTAAATTTTTTTTTTTTTTTTTTATATATATAATAATTAAAAAGATAAATACACATATGTTCATATATATATTACAAAAACAAGACATATATATAAATAAGAAATTATGTAATAAAAATGAAATACCATAATTAAAATAAAAGAATTATAAATTCTAAATTGTTACATAATGAATACTAATTTATGAATATAAGCTTTTTTGAAAGACAAATATTAAAAAAAAAAAAAAAAATTGTGATCGGGTAAAATAAATAATGGAAGAAAAAAATATGAATTATATTAATATATATATATATATATATATATTTATTTTTTTTTATGGGTACATAAAAAATTATATTGAAATAATGATATACAGAAAAAATAAAATATAAAAAGTATTTATATATTTTTAGTTTAACATAAAAACAGAAATGTAAAAATACATATAAATTATATATATATATAATTTTTTTTTTTTTATAATAATATTAAATCATTGTTTTTTTAAAAAAGTCTGTTATTTTGCTCGATTGTGAATTTAATGATTTCCTTTTTCTATGTCTTCCTGTTTTTATATTTTCATGTACTTTTAAAGATGATCTTGGCAATAGTTGCGTTTTTGATATGCTTTGATCATTTTGTGTAGGGCAAGGTTCTGTTTTATTTGAATATAATTCAAAATTATCTTTTTTTTGTTGTTCAAAATTTTTATCTATAAGATTAGTAAATAGTTTATCAACCGATTTATTTCTTAATAAGTCTATTTCGATGGGATGGAATTTTTTTCTTTTTGGTGTCGTTTGTATCGATTCAATAGAATTTGAATTATTAATTTTATTATCTATAAAATTGATAAAATCTAAATTATTATTTGATAAAATATTGTCATTAGAAGTTTTGGATTTTGAGAGATTAGTATTATTACTACTAATATTATTATTGTTATAACTATTTCTATATCTATTACGATTTCTTTTAGATTCTAATGTAGCAACTCTTCTAATAATTTTATTTTTAATTTTAATTGGTTTATTTTCTTTTTCATCATTTGATAATTTATTTTCATTACTATCATTTATTTGTTCATTTAATTTATATTTATATAATTTTTCTTTAAAGTTTTGAATTTGATTATCTTTTTCAATAATTTGTTGATTTAATTCTTTGATTATTTGTTCATTTGTTTTATCTTTAGTCATACAATTTTTTATATAATTAAGTATAACATTTTTCTGTTCACTTATGGATAATATATTAAATCCGAACATTAAATTTATTTTATTTAAATCTTCTTTATTTAAATCTTCTAAAAAGTTTTCAATTAATTTATACTTTTTCAATTCTTTTTCATATTCTTCCATTTTGGTTGTTAATAATATTTTATCTTTTAAATATTCATCTTTTAAATCTTTTATTTTTTCTTTTTCAATTTTCTCTTCCTTAATTTTTACATTACTTTTGCTGACTGTTTCAGTTAATATTTTATTTTTATTTGTTAGGGTTAAAATTTCCAAAGCGTATTTTTCATTTTCATTTTGCGTCTTTATTAAATCCGCTTCGTATTTTGACAACTCTTCATATAATTCATCTTTACTTTTATTTAAAATATTTTCATCAATTTTTATTTTATTATCTTCATTTATTTCATAATGAATACATAATAAATTCTTCTTACAACAAGAACTTTTACACAATGGACACGATTTTTGAAGTTCCATCCATTTTATCATACAGTTATAATGAAAAATATTACCACAATTCTTTTCTACACATAAATTATTTTTTAAGCTAAGTCTACAAATACAACATTCTGGAATAACAGGCATTTTTTTTTTTTTTTTTTTTTTTTTTTATGAATAAAATAGCCAAAATGTGTGATATTAAAAAAAAAAAAATAAAAAAAATAAAATAAAATAAAATGAAATAATTTACAAAATGGCTAGCTCATATAAAATATATATATTGTCCCCAAAATAACATAAATAAAAAAATATCAAAGATCAAATAAATATGAATAAATGTGTATATATATATTATACACTTTGAAATATAATTATAAGAGAAGAATTTTTTTCAATATATATATTATATAAGATTTTAAAATATAAATCATGATTACATAAATATTTACATATTTAAAATATACATATTTATTTCATTTTATATCCTTTCCTTTTTCCTATTATTATTACTTACACATGAATGCTCTAATTATTTTATTACATTTTTAATTTTATTCATTTTTTTGAATATTTTCTTTCTTTCTTTCTTTCTTTCTTTCTTTGTACGAATGGAAAAGCTTACATAAAAAAAAAATAAAAATAATAAAATGTATAAATATAAAAAAGACTGTTATATTTGTGAAATATGTAATTCATTTTAAGAGAAAATAATAATCCATAAAATGAACAGGCAAAAAAGAAAAAGAAAAGAAAAATAATGTGTAAAAAAATTATTATTATATTGTTTAGTTCTTTTATATGGTTTTCTTTTAATTATACAATATATGTATATATATATATATTATATATATATTACATATATATTACATATATATTACATATAATGTATAAACATTTAAACATATTATACATATATAATTTAATATATTATTCTCTCCATAACTTATCTAATTTGTATAATATATATATATTTTTATATTTCAAAAAAAAAAAATAATAATAAGTTGGAATATATATTTGCAAAAGTTTTATAATTTAAAGAATCATTTTATTTATATTTCAAAAAAAAAAAAAAAAAAATTAAGAACCTTTAAATGTGGATCATATTTATAATGTTTATTATAATATATAAATCATAATATTTTTTTTTTTTTTTTTTTTTTTTAAATATGTACATTCATTCAAAAAAAAGAATAAAAAAATATAAAAAAAAGAAAAAATGAAAAAACATTTATTTTTTATATACATATTTTATTATATTATACAAATAGTTTACAATATTAAAAAAAAATATATATATTTATATATATATATATATATTTTTTTTTTTTTTTATGTGACATTATTGAGATATGGTAGTGTGCTGAATATTATTGCATAACTTCTGTATTATGTTTCACCCATTGAATTAAATTATGGTTAAGATTATATGTATCTATATTTTCTAAGAATATATCATAACATGGGAATTTAGTTGGCTCATGTAAACCAAAAAGATCATTACTAAAATTTTTTATATTTAAATGATTTAAGGAATAAGAAGACAAAACAATAATATCAAGATCAACTAATCTAAAAAAAGATCTTCTATAAGCATCCAAAGAGAATCCTATAATTTGTTCTTGTGGATAAGCATGTTTGAATTTATTTATTTCTAATATAATAACATATAAAGTTTTTGGTAATATTTCTTTTTTATATAATCTTGTGAATGCACATAATATCATATATTCAATTGTACATAGATCACGTAAGACTTTTTTAATATAATGTCTTCTAATAAATTTTGATTGAACATTGTTTAGAATATATTGACTTTCCATTTTGTTTTTTAAATTTATATTTTCTTTTAATTTAACATTTTCTTTCAATTTCATGTTTTCTTTTAATTTCCTTGGGCTCATATCCATGTTCATATTAAAAAAGAATACATCATTGGCATTATTGCTATTGTTATTATTTTGATTTTCACCTTTATCATATTTATCATCACCATCATCTTTATCATCATCATCTTTATCACCATCATATTTATCATCATCATCTTTATCACCATCATATTTATCACCATCATATTTATCATCATCATATTTATGATATGATCTCTTGATTGGAGTTGCATCCAATTTACAAGGGCGTTCTTTAAGAAATTCTAGGTTGCTTCTTTTCTCCTTTTTTGTGAATAAACCTATTTCATTATCACAGAATACATTTTGTGTCATATTTGTATTATCATGTAGGTCACTGTTTGTGTTTTGCTGATTAGGTTGCGAATTTGTATGTGTATTTATATTTGTATGTGTATTTATATTTGTATGTGTATTTATATTTGTATGTGTATTTATATTTGTATTTATATTTATATTTGTATTTCTAATTTGATAGGAATTATTAGTTTGGCTAGTTGATATATCTAAAATAGTATTACTTTCAAATTTATTTTGATTAGTTGTTAATATATGTTTATATTCACAAATAGATAATATAGCATCAACACAAGTATGGTATATGTGTCTAATATCTAGACCATAATTAATATCATATGACCATTGTTTTAATAGATTAGAATCTGCTATTTCTTTTTGCATAGTTGAATTATAAATTTGTAGAAATCTTTGTATTTTAATAAGATCTGGATATGTAAAATAAACAGAATAATATTTTTTAATAAGATGGAAATCATCTAGATTTACATATAAGATTTTATATACTAATTTAGTTATATCTTCAATATTAAGTATTGGAGAAATATGAATCATTTCAAATGTGAATCTTGATTTGATTCTTTTTTCTAATGTTTGTGTTATATCTAATACATTTGTTAAGCAGATAATATTAATATATATATTCTTTTTATGTAATAAATCAAATAATGTATATAATAAATTTTGTTTATTTTGTAAACAGAATTTCTCGACATTTTCTATAATAAGTAAAGTTTGTTTTCTTTCAGAATTTATTTTAATTAAAATTTTTTCTAATTTATTTATATAATCATTTAATAACAAGTTGGATTCTAATTTTTCATCAGTATAAACATAATTATGAAGTTGAGATAAAATAGATTTTATACATTGTAAATCATCTCTATATAAATAAGCACTTAAACGAATAATATAAATATATGTTTCTTCATTTTCTTCTTTATTAATTTCATCTACAATTTTTTTATATTTCATATTAAAATCTAAGTTCTCATCATCATTTGTTATACTTCTAAAATATGTATCTTCTTTTTCATTTTGATCTTTAAGCATTTGTTCAAGTTGTATTTTATTTCTAATATTAGCATTTTTTCTTAAAGGTGATAAATCATTATTTTCGAATATATTTCTTATGTTTGTATTTATTTGTTCAACATCTGATGGAAAGTCTTTTTTATTTTGTTCTTCACATGTTTTTATATTTTCAAATTGATTCTTATTTTTATTATCACAATAATTTCCTTTTTTTTGGTGTCCAAAGGTATTGTATGTATTATTAAATGTATGACTATTCATATGATCATTCTTATTATTATTGTGATAATTGTCATAATTATTTTTATTATCCCCCCTATTATTAGTATCATTCGATAAATTATTGTAAAATCTTTCTTCTTGATCATCTTCATCTGTCGATTCATTAGATTGTGTTTTTCTTTTTTTCTTTGGTGTAAAATTAAATAAAGGTTCATTCGAATTTATTTTTATCTTCTTATCATCTCTAGGAGTTGAATTGGAGCTATCCATTTCTTGATGATATGATTTGTTTATATAAGGAGTTTTTTTATAGATCTTTTTATTAATAGGTTCTTCTTCAGATAGAAACAATACATTTTTATTTTTCCCATTTTGATTTGTATCTAATGTTTTATTTTTCCCATTTTGATTTGTATCTAATGTTTTATTTTTCATATTTTGATTTGTATCTAATGTTTTATTTTTCCCATTTTGATTTGTATCTAAAGTTTTATTTTTCCCATTTTGATTTGTATCTAAAGTTTTATTTTTCATATTTCTTTCTATTTGTAAATATTTATTAAAATATTCAATTGCTAAAGATACACATGTAGTCTTTCCACATCCTAACATCCCTGTAACGAGAAATATTTTATTTTCTCTAATTTTATATGATTTAATTAATTTTTTTAATAATTCTTTGATTGAATAATTTAAATCCTTTTTATTATAATAATCATTATTATGTATATAATTCAAATCATCTTGTAACAAATTTTTTTTATCATTATCATTTTGTTCTATTCTATTTATTTTCTCAGAATTTATATTTCGATTTTTTGTATTTTCATTATTTCCTAATAAATTTTCAAACATAATATTTGATATAGACTCTTCTTCATATTTTTCAAAATAATTACTATATAATCCACCATGTAAAGCTAAATTTGATTTTATGCGAACAATATGTTTTATATATGTTAATATATATACATTATAAAAATTCTCTTTTCTTTTCTTCTCATTATCACTTAATATATTTTCATTCTTATAAGCTTTTATTTTTACATTCGCTATGTCTTCTAAACTTAAATTATTCAGTGTCTCTTTCATATTTCTTCTTGTTCACAAGAATGAAAGGAAAAAAAAAAAAAAAAAAAAAAAAAAAAAAAAAAATGAAAATAATAAATAATAAATAATAAATAAATACCAAATAAGTATATATCTAATAATATATATGTGTATTAACATATATATGATAATATATAAAAAAAGGATATAATATATTACGACAATATATTTTCGATGACACAATATTATTATTATATATATATATATATTTAATTATTCACTTTTTAATTTTTTTTGAATAATATTTTTTAGGTTTATATTCACACATTATGAAGAAAAACAAAAATAATCATATTCGATAATTATACTATATAAATAAATATAAATATATATATATATATATATATATATAATAATATATATATATATTTTTTTAAATTAACATTTTTATATCATACAAAATTATACATTATATTGTATGTATTATATGTTAAATGATTAAATGAATAAATAAATATAAATATATATATATATATATATATATATATATATATATAATGTTTATTTTATCAGGGTTAAAAAAAAAAAAAAAAATTTAAGTATCATATAGTGAATCATACTTATCGTGAGAATTAATAATAATATACAATATTTATATTTAATATTTATTGAAATAAATGAAAAAAAATAAAACTTAATATTTTATATTATTTATTTAAAAAAAGACGTTTTAAAAAGAAAAAAAAAAAAAAAAAAAAAAAGAGAAAATTCTCGTAGACGATTTATAAAGGAATAAAGAGCCGTGAGTATTATAATAATATGAAATATATATATATATATAATTAATGTAATAAGAAATCTCACTTGTTTAAATAAAAAGAAATAAGAAGAGCTACATTGTATATCTCATAAGATTATACGTTAAAACTTAAAATTTATGAGGATGTTTTATTTATTTGAATAATTACTTTTAATATTTTAAAAAATTATTAAGTACATATATATTTTTTTTTTCTTTATCTTATTTAATTTTAATGTTTTTTTTATTATTTATAGAACTGCGTTAAAAATACACCAAAGATGGAGATATATAAAATATAAATAAATATATATATATATATATTTACACCCTTGAGAAAATATTAAAATAATTATTTTCCTTTTTCATATTTTTGTTTCTGTTCCATATATATATATATATTTTTTATTTATTTATTTACATTTTGTTTTTATTTTTAACATAGATAATGTTAATAGATGAAATATATAAACTTAAATATTCATTTGTGAGATATTTATTGTGTATACAAAATATATAGAGAATAAAAAAATTAAGGATAAAAGATTAAGATACGCATTTATTTGCAATATATATTATATATATTTTTATATTACCACTTAATATATATATATTTTTGAATTTATATAAAATATTTTCATTTGCTTAAATATATATGTATTATATATAATATGGAAAAAGTAGTACTTGTAATTTTTTTTTTTAAGTCATTTTAAAGTATCAAAAATATAATAATAATAAAAAAATATATATGAATATTATATATATATATATATTTATATATTTCATATACGTACATAAATAAAATATAAGTATAGCAAATATTCACACAAATTATTAATATAAAGAAAGAAGTGTCATTTTTTTTCATTTCTACAAAATAAATAAGTCATTTATTTGTTATATAAATATATATATATAATTATGTTTATTTGTTGACGTATTTATTATTTTCAATTTTGTTAAAAAAAAAAAAAGAATTATTTTATTTCTTGTTTTTTTTTTTTTTTCCCCTCTCAATAATAAGTTCTGCAGTTCTTCCTCCATCACATATGAAATTTTTATTAATATATATATTATATATATATATATATTAGCACTCACATATTTATAAAATATAATATGAAATTAACATTATTATATTGCTATATATTTATATAATGAGTAATAATATAATATAAAAAGAATAGATATATATATATTTATATATATAATATATATTATATGTATTATTATATAGTTCATTCTACATAAAAAGAAATATATATAAAATTTATAAATGTATTAAGGGTTAATGTTAAAAAAAAAGGAATATATATTAATAATATATAATAAATATATTTTATAGAAAAAAAATTAAAAATAATAAAAATAAAAAACAGTAAATACATGTAAATAAATATATATATATATATACAAATATATATGTAATTATTATCTCTTCAAATTTCTCACAATATTTCATTGATCTGTTATTTTATTTATTTTATATTTTTTTATTTTTTTTGAAGATAAATGATAATATAAAAAATTGAATAAATAAAAAAAAAAAGAATGATAGAAGGAAAAACATATATAATATATATACATATATATATATATATAATAATAATTAAATATTATTTTTATATTTTTATAAAATCTTCACTGTGTTATTGAAATTTACTAATACATATATATATATTATATATATTATATATATATTTTTTTTTATTTATTTATATTTATAAAGTTTTACTTTGTTTTAATATTGTGTAAAAAAAAAAAAAATGGTTGACGATAAGAATAAGGACAAAAGTTACTCAAAAAAAGATGAGAAAAATAATAAGATAGATGAAGATAAAGAATTTGATGAAAAAGTGAAAAATATGAGTTATGATGATAAAGTAAGAAAAGTATTAGATTTAAAATTAGAAGGAAATAATGATTATAAAAATAAGAATTATGAAATAGCTATAAATAAATATAATGAAGGAATGAAATATATGAAGAAAATAGAAAATAAAAATGAGAAAATTAAAGAGTTAGAAATTGCTTTATATTTAAATTTAAGTATTTGTTATTCAAATGTAGAAAAATATAATGAAGCTTATGATAATATAACGAAAGTTTTGAATCTAGATAAAACAAATGCAAAAGGTATGTTTAGATTATGTCAGATTGAATTTAATCGTTGTAATTTTGATGTTGCTAAAGATAAAATTCAAGAATTTATTAAAATATATCCAGAGAATTTAGAAGCCAAGAAATTATTAAAAAATATTATTTTAAAACAAAATGAACATAATAAAAAACAAAAAGAAGCCTTTTCTAAAATTTTTGAAAAAGCCTCAGGACTTTATGATGATAGAGAAAAAGAAATAATGAGAAAAAAGAAAGAAAAATATGAAAAAGAAATGAAAGAAAGAAAAGAAAAAAATGAAGATATTATAAAATTTGAAGAATGGGAAATTTTAGATAATGAAAAAAGAATTAAAGAAGATGAAGAAAAAAGAAAAGAAAAAGAAAAAGAAAGAGAAAAACAAAATGAAAAAGAAAAACAAAAACAAAAAGAAATGGAAAAAAAAAATAAAAATAAAAATGATTCATTAATGTCTAGTTCAACAACTAATAATAATTCATCTTATTTAGATATAGATGAAGAAGATCAAAAAATTATTAATGAAACTAAAAAAATGGGATATTGTTATTTCAAAAAAGATATTAAAGAAGATGATAAAAAATTCTTTGAAAAAAATATTCCAACAAAAATTGATACAACGAATTATCAAAATTCAAATACATTATATAATAATCAAAATAATAAAGCCATATCATCTTGGAATGCAGCTGGAACTACATATGAAGAAAAAGATATGACTAAATGGGCAAAAAATAAAATAGAAGAATGTTTAAAAAATATACATTTTAAAAATGATGAAGATTCAGATTCTTTAAATCTAAATAATCAAAATGGAAATAATTTTTCATTACAAAATTATCCAGATATTTTACCAATTCAATATTTATCTAAAATACAATTAAATGATCTTAAAAATTTATCTGTTGATGCACAAATAGTTGTTATAAGAGGTACAAAAAGACATATTTTTGAATTGTCATGTAATTTAGATATTACCATTTTCATTAATATAACAGAATTTCATGTACATAAAGTTCTTGTAGAAATAAAAGAACTTTCTAGTGAACTAGAAGCTGGAAAAACATGGAAAAACTTTATTACCATTAAAAAGAATGATAAGTTAAAAATTCCGGATAACCTTTTTAATGATATATATGATTTCGTCTTAGAAAAAGTCCAAGACCAAATTAAAAATTTTACGCAAGAATATAATAAAATGTAAGCTACAAAAAGTTCATATATACATATATATATATATTAATATATATATGTATAGTTATACTTATGTTTGTCTATAAATGTACCATTTTATAAAACATAAAGCAAAATATAATTAATGTGTATATTTTTTAATTATCCACCTTTACATATTTTTTATATTTTGTATTTATTTATATATAACATAAAGGATTTTGTTGATATATATATATATATATATATATGTTACATCATTTTATTGATTACACACAATTTAATCTTCATCCTTATTTAATTTTTTTTTTTTTTTTTTTTTTTTTTTTTTTATTGAAAATATTTGATATATAAATATTTTTTACCCTCTTATTTTTAAACATAATCAATCCCCTTTTTAATTATAAAAAAAAAATATATATATAATTAATACATTAAAGAACAATATGCAGATCATCTATATGAATGATATTTTCCTATTTGTTCATAAAAAAATAAAGACAATTAAAGAAAAAATAATTATATATATATATATATCAGACAAATATAAAATGTTGGTTAACATATAATTTAATATTATTATATATTAAAAACTGGAAATACTCTATGTATTAAGGAAATAGAAATATAGAGTATCCGTCATACTAACACAAATATATATATATATATATATATAGAAAATTTTACATGTACAAATCAAGCTATTTTTTTTTTAAATTTGTTCATATTTTTTTTCCAAAAAATTGTTAATTTATTTTATGAACGTTCATAATTTTTTCCAAGTTTTAGCCAATTTTATTTCATGTACGTTCATAATTTTTTACACCTTCGTTCATGTTATTTACATGAATGTTCATAATTTTTTTTTACAATATATATATATATATATATATATATATATATATATATGTATATTTTAAATGTTCCTAAAAATATAAAAATTGAAAATATAATTAATTGTTTTTACAAATATGTTTTTTTTTTAAAAGTTAGGTTAATTAAAAAGAAAAAATATAAACGGATAAATATATACATATATATTTGTGCAAATGTGCAAGCTTAATGATCTTATGTGTAATATGAAAAAATTAAAATAATGTTTTCTATGTATTAATCATATAGTATCTATTAAGTTAAGCGTGTTTTCAAATACTTTTTTATAGGCTTTTTCATTTTTTTCCATTTTTTCAATATCTAAATAATTATGACGTTTTGCATAACTACATAAACCATACATAAAATTTTTAAATACTTCACGGTATTTTTTATCATCCAAAGCTTTTAAAAAAATTTGTTTTAAGGAATCTCTTTTCATTTCTACATTTTTTTGAGAAAAGGTAATAATCAACTTTTTTATTAAATCATATTCATTTTGATTCATAGTAAAATTAGAAAATTCCTTTTTGAAATTATTATATTTACTGTGATTTATATTATTATCTACATTATCCTTTTCCTTTAATTCACTAAGAACATCATCACTAAGTTTATGCATACATTTAACTTCATTTGTATTATTCTTATTATTATCTACTTTTGAAATTGATTCTTCGCCTTGAATTTGAGTTATTAATTGATTAGAAGTTTGATTTGATTTTGTGTTTTGTGTAGATAATTTCGTTGGTGTGTTTTCAAGTGTGGTTGAACTGTTTTGAGCAGGAGATTTTATATCTTTATAAGAATTTCTTATCATACTATTTCTTACATTTTTATTTGTACTTTGTTCTACAAATTCATCATCAGGAACGTCTAGTTCTCCATTATCTTCAATTTCTTCACTTACTTCATTTAATTCATTTACTTCATTTAATTCATTATCGTTATTTTCTTCATTTTGTCCTACATCTTCTTCTTCTTCATTATCAGAATATTCTTCAGACTCTTCTCCGACAATGTCTTTTTGTTCATCCTGTGATTCTTTTTGTTTATCCTCTATTCCTTTTTGTTTCACTTCTACTTCATCTTGTTCTTCGTCATCTTCATCTGAATCTTCTTCTTCTTCATCATCATCATCATCTTTTTGTTGCATATTCTCCACGATGTTATCACATTTCCTCTTTTCCAAATAATCTACCTTTTTTTTTAATAATTCAATATCTTCTTTAAAATTTTCAAGAACTTTATCTTTTATAGAATTATTTATGGAATTCAATTTTTCTTTTATATTGTTGAATTCATCTTTATCTTTATTAGATTTCACAGATAGACTACGTGGTGGTTTATTGCAAGAAATATAATGTAAAAGCACAAAAAAAAAAGTAACACAAATGAAGAATTCACTTTTCATCCTTAATGATAAACAAATAAATTAATATACATACATATATATATATATATATATATATATATATATATATATATATTATATTTTCTTAACTATATAGAAGTGAACTTCGGATATTATAAACACCAAATAGATAAAGTAATATTAGAAAAAACATAGAACGAAATATTAAATTCATATTATGAATGACCTAAATATATAATATGGTAAAATTAAATATAAATAAATTCTTTTTATTTAAATACACGTACATAATATATATATATATATATAACATTAATTTTATATATATATATTATTACATTGTGTAGAATATATTTTCATTTATTGATTATTTTTATTTTTATTTAATATTCAAAAATATATATAAAACAAAAAATTTTCATTCAAATAATTTAATTTTATTTATTACAAATTAAATAGGGATAATACAATCTAATAATTACATTCTTAATCTAATACAAAAAAAATAAAATAAAATAATTGCAATATTTCTATGAAAAATAATAGTATAAATTTATTTATACATATATATATTTTTTTTATATATACAATAGAGTCTTATTTATATTTGTTTTTTTATTAAAAAAAATAATATATAATCTGGTTAAATTATTTTCAATAGAAGTGTGCATATTTATATATTCAAATATTACATATAAAAGGAAATATATATATATATATATATAATATTATGTTACAATAATGAAATTAGATATTTTTAACTTTTTTGTTTTATTTAAAGGTATACACAAAAATATATTTATCCTTAATATTTATTTTATTACTCTTATTTTTATTAGTACACCTTATTTTATAAAACCTAGAAAAAAGAATAAAAAAAATGAAACTCTATGATGTATCATTTCAATTATGACATAAAAAATTAGATAATTTAATAATATGTAAAATTGAAAAAAAAAAAAAAAAAAATACTCAATTGTATATTTCACATGTTTTTTAAATATAATGTTAATTTTTTTTTTTTTTTTTTTTTTTTTTTTTTAATTTTGTTGTTGTTTTTTGGAGTTCATGTTGAAAATTAAAAAGGGAAAAATATAAAAATAGTGGATTAAAAAGGATGTATATAATTAAATGAACAAATATGATTTATAATTATATTAATAATTATTTAAAATAAATAAATATATACATATATATATAAGTATAGTTTAATGTGAAGGAACTGTTTTAATTTTCATTTGTAAGGTATCTAATAAGTTGGTTGCATTTTCAAAAACCTTTTTATATATGTCCTTATTAGAATCTATAAGTTTTAAATAATTATGTTTCTTGGCATAAGCATAAATACCATAAATAAAATTTTTAAATTCTTGACTAAATTTCTCTTCTTCTAAAGCTTTTTTGAGCATATTTATTATATGATTTTTTTTTTCACTACTTGTTTCATCTTGATTAGAAAAAGTAAGAATGAGTCTCTTAATAAGTTCATATTCATTTTGATTAAGAACTAAATTTTCAAATCCTTGTTTGAACCTATAAAACTTACTACGATATATTTCCTTATCTGCATCATTGGATAGATTCATTTCTTTAAGGATTTCATCATAAGCATTATCTAAGTATTTAATTACAGATTTTGTATGAGCATCATTTGTATTTGTATTTGTATTTGACACTGTGTTTTTTACTACAGATGAATTTGTTGTAACTGATTGATCAGGAGGATTTTCTTCATTTAATTTATTTGGTTCACTCGATTGTAACGTTTGACCTTTTGAAGATATTTGTAGGTTATTAGGATTCTCTTCAGACTCACCTTTAATTTGCTTCCATGTAGAACTCAAAAATCCTTGTCCTTTAAATTTATTAATATTCTTATTGTTTAAAAGATCATTATTTATTTTTCCCCTTTTTTTTTCTTCTGCTAATTTATATTCCTTTTCTTTTTCTAATTCTTGAATGATTGCTATCAATACATCAATATTATCTTGAAAGTATTCTATCAATTTGTCTACTATAATATCATTTAAGTTTTTTAATTTTTCTTTTATTTTTTCTAATTCCAAATCTTTGTCATATTCAAATATTTCTTTAGGGAATGCATTTTCGTCACAAAATATAAAATGAGTCATAAAGAAAATGAAAAATGAAAGAGATATAATTGTTCCTTTCATTTCTTCTCAAAAATATAACTATAGGTATTAATATAATATAAAATAAAATATATGAAAAAAATATATTAAGAATAAAAAATATATATATATATATTATATATCTTTAAAGAAATGAAAGATGTATGTAGGCAACATATAACATAAAATTGTTATATATATAATATATTTGAAAAAAAAAAAAAAAAAAAAAAATTTTAATAAAAGGAAATTTATCTTATATTATATATTGCTTCTATTTATTTATTGTTTTATTTTATTTTATTTTATTTTATTTCATTTTTTTTTTTTTTTTTTTTTTTTTTATTTGAACTTATGACAAAATAATGTAATATAAAAAGAAAACCTTTAATTTATGTGTATTATTTTTTTTTTTTTTTTTGTAAGACAAATGTGTAAAATTTATATATATATATATATATATATATATGGGCACTTAATACAGGTCGATACGGATAGATATTCACTTCAATCGGTAGTATGAAATATATTTACATAAGAGACATTTTTGTAAGTGTATATTTCTTGTAAACATTTCATATATTTTTTTAAAAATATGTGTTTTATTTTTTAATAACTGAAAAAATAAAAGATATATATATATATAATTATTAAGCGAAGTATAGTTGAATATATCAAGTTTATATTTGTAACAGGGGACGAAAATAAAAAAAAAAAAAAAAAACGGCAATAATTATAAAATAAATAATGCACATATATATATGTATATATTTTATTTTTATATGATTCCTCAAGATTTCATATTTAAATAAACAAAAAAAAAAAAAAAATAAAATAATACATATAGATAAATATATATAAGTAAATAAGCTCATTAATATATATATATATATGTATTGTAGGAATATATAAAAATTGTAATGTTCAAGGTTAAACAAAGAATGAATATAGTATACTTATGTACTTGTAAAATCAAAAATAAATAAAGAAGAAGAAAAAAAAAAAAAAACAAAAAAAAAATAACAATTATATGAATATATATATATAAACATGAATTTATAAAATATATTATATTATATCCATGCACATATATGAATAATTTTTTTTTTTTTTTTTTTTTTTCCCTATATATAGAAACCTCGATACATACATATATTTCTTTACAAAATTGTATTATTATAATAATACATTTATATATTTTTAAATATAATATAGTGCTTTACACAAAAATGAATATGACTAAGCCAAATACATATATATATATGTGATATAATTTATATAATTCTTTTAATTTTTATAATTTCAGGTGCTTAAATGATAATTCCATTTTGTTTATAAGTAGATCCATCATTTCTACAGATTCATCAAATAATTTTCTATACACATGATCATTATCTTTATTATAAGGTATTATAAATTTATGTGTCTTTCCATAATTAAAAATTGAATATATATAACTTGTAAAATATTTACGGAAATTTTTTTTAAGTAATTTATCTTTAAATAATTTAGATATAGATTTATTTTTTGCATAATTTAATTTGTATGTATAAATAAATGTATTTATCATGCTTTGAATAAGTCTTATTTCTTGTTCATTGAAATTATAGTTTTTATAATTATCATTTAATATTTCATTTTCATATCTAGATGTTGTTATCATTGAGAATGGATCATGTCCATTTGAAAAAAATTCGTAATATGTTTTATCAAATTTTTCGAATTCAGATAGATCATTATCTTTTTTTATATTATAAAGATCTCCATTATTTTTTTTATCATTCTTCCTATTCATATTATCTTTAGAATACATTGATAATGATTCTTGGTTAACATGTTTGTGATGATCATTACAAGGATTTTTTTCTAAATTTTTTTGAGAACCGTTTTCTACATTATTAATATGAGAATCTTGTTCCTTCTTTGAATTATCATTATTTAAATTTGGATTAGTATCTGAACTTTGTTTGCAAGAAATGCAATTTTGATTTTGATTTTGATTTGGATTTTCATATTCATTTTCATTTTCATTTTCATCATGAATAGTAGATGGATCAGATGAATACGAATCTTTACTTGTATCCTCTGAACTTTCTGATTCTTCATCAGTATCATATTCATTTTTTTTTGTTTTTTTATTTTTCTGTTTATTTCTTTCTTTAACTTTTCTTAAAAAATCTTCATTAGTTACTATAGATATTTGAACTACAGATAATCCATTATTAGGATATTCGTTTGATTTTTCTTTATGTTCTTGTTTTCTTAAATTTGTTTTTGATTCATTATTTAATCTTTCATCCTTTTTATGTACTTGTTTTTTTGGCAACCTACTTGTTTCATTATCATCTTCATTGGATGCATATATATAATGTGTTTGTTTAAAATGTGGTCCCTTCAAATTATCTTTTTTCTGATTTGAATACTTATCATTATTTTTATATAATTTATTATCATCATCATTATCATTATGTTTATCATTATATTTATTATTATCCTCTTCATCATCTTCATCATCATCTTCATCCTCCTCATCCTCATCATCATCATCTTGACCTTTCACTTTTTGTAATTCACTTTCTACATCTAAATACTTTCTATAATTGTATTTCTTATTTTCATCAAAAGAGATAGAGCCTTCTCCATATTTGCCAGTACAATCTCCTACATATTCAAGAATATAATCATCATCATTTATTTCAACAGCTTCGTATGTCCTTTTTATGAGAGAGGGGTTATTTTCAGAGAGGGCATCCATAATATTTACCTTAACGATATTACTTATACTATCTAAATGTTCATTTAAAGCATCAAAAACTTCATTCTTCTTTACATTTTCATCATATGAATTTGTATCTGATTCACTACAAAATATTACACTTAATAAAATTAAAAATAAGAAAGATGAACATAATACTTTTTTGCTGTACATTTTTTTTTTTTTTTTTGTGAAGCCTTTAAATATTCTAATAAAAATAAAATGAATGAATAAATAAATAAATAAATATATATATATATATATATATATATAAAATATTTAATATATATATTTATACTTATAAGCAAAAATGTGTTCACAAAAATATAAATGGTGAACCAAAATATTAATAAAATATATAATATATATTATTCTTTTTAAAATATTACACAATTATATATTTTATAATAAATTATTAATATAAAACTTTTTGAATATATATATTTTTTTATTTCTTGTATATAAAAAAAAAAAATAATAAATGAAAGCACATTTTCTTAAAATATATTTTATTTTTATTCACCTATTAACAATGTACCATCATACTAAGAGTTCCTAGGCATATCAAACAAATCTTTTTGAAAACGCACATTATATATTTATATATATATTTATATTAATATCATTTTAAAATGTACTCGTTATATTTATTTTATTATAATGTTAAAAGAATATAATTATTTTATATCATTATTATTTCACTTATATGTTTTGTAATATAATTATCTAGGAGATATACATAAATTCTTTAAAAGAAAAAAAAAAAAAAAAAATTCAAAGAACTAGAAATAAAAAATATTTTAAATATTAAGCCCTTAGAATAATTAAGAAAAAAAATATTGATATTTATATATTATTTTATATACCATAGAGTTACAATAAAACATAAACATTAAAAAGAAAAAAAATTGAAATTATTGAAGAAATGTTTTTTTTTTTATATAAGAATATAAAAGAAAAACAAAAAGTGTTATACCTTAAGAATTTATAAAATGTGTAATTTTACAAGCACTCATATGGAATACTTGATATGTTTATAAATTTAAAATAATTATTATTTTTTTTAAATATACATTTATCATATAAATGTTTACATCATTCTGGTACAACAAAAAAAAGTTAATATATATTTTTTGATATTTAAAAGATACATTGATATTTTATAATACTCTTTTATATAATATTTTAAACATACTGTTAAGTTTATAAAATGTTTTAAAATGTTCTTAAAGATAATATTAGTTAATAAATATGAAAAAAACTACATATAATTTATATGTTTATGTGTTTATTATTATTTGTTTCATTGTGGTGTTGGTGTTCCTGATACTGTTCCTTTTTGTTGTTCTGTTTCTTCTTCTTCCTCTTCTTCTTCCTCTTCTTCTTCTTTTTCTTCATCTTTTTCGTGTTCTTCTTTTTCTTTTTTATCTTCTTCTTCTTCTTTGTCTTCTTGTTTTGCTTCTGGTTGTTTTGATTCTGGTACTTGTGTTACTTTCTCATTTGTTTCACTCTCAAAATTTTTTGTCATCAGAGTGTCTAATAAGCTTATAGCATTTTGATATACCTTATTGTAAAGTTGGTCATTTTCCGTTTTTCCTCTTAGATAATTATGACGTTTAGCATAACTATATAAACCATACATTACATTTTTAAATTCTTGAGAAAATGTTTCATTTTCTAAAGCTTTTTTTAAAGCATCGGAGAATTTGTTTTTTGTTTTATTATTGTCTGAATCACCTTTAAATAAATCAAGAATGAGTTTCTTAAGTAATTTATATTCATAATCATTCAATATAAATTGATCAAATTTATTTTTAAAATTATTATAACTACTATTATATGTACTATCATTCATATCATTTTCTTTTTCTAAATCTTTTAGAACATCATCGTAAAGTTTATCTAAATATTTTAAATTAGACAATACTGCAGCTTTTTGTGGTTCATCACCATTTTTTGGATCTTTTGCGCTACCAGATGATTTGTCACTTGTATTTTCTAATGAAGAACTTTGTTTTTCTGTTGAAGGAAGTGGAGATGCTTTAGGTTGACCATTTTCTTCAGATTTATTATCAGTTTGAGCTCTATCAACTTCTTGATTTTCTTTACCTTCACCTGCTGCAGTTTCACTATTTTGTCCATTTGTTTCTTGAAGCTGAACTGTATCAGTTTCTCCACTCTGTCCTAAAAAAGATTTCATATTACTTTGTAATAATTTATTTTGTTCAATATCAAGATCATTATATTCATCGTCATTTTCATCATAACTCTTTTGATCTTCTTCATCATCATCATCGTCCATATCTTGACCTGTTACATTATTATTATTCTTTTTTTCAATGTTTTGAATTTTTTTTTTTAATGATTGAATATCATCTTTATAGTTTTCAAAAAATTTGTGTGTAACTGTATTTCTTAAATTATCAATATATTTTTCTAATTCTTCTAATTGTTTATAATCTTCATTGTTATAATTCTTTGTATTGTTTGACTCTTCCTGTGATGAAACAGTGTGTAAAAAAAATACAAAAAAGGATATAAAAAAATAAAAAATTGTTCCTTTCATCATCTTAACCAGAAAAGAAAAAAAATATATAAAAAATAATAAAATAATAATAATAAAATAAATTAGGTATGTATAAAATTATAATGTGAATTATTTTCTTTTTTTTTTTTCAAAGCATTCAAAATAAATATATTTTTGAATGTCTAAAAATATATATATCTTGTATATTTTTTTTGAAAAAAAAAAGAATAATACATAAATGAATAACCAAAAGAGAGGCCATATAAATAATACAAATAAATTATATAACAAATTTAATAATCTTTTTATATACATATAAATATATATATATATATATATATATATATATATATTATTGTATATATTTTTTTATCTTTTTGCACTATTATAACTCCTTTTAATAATTTAAAATATTATATTATTTTATATATTTTATTATTTACACCTTTAATTTTTTTTTTTTTTTTTAATCGACCCAAAAAATAAAAAAAATAATAATAATGAAAAATATGGTAATATTGTATTTTCTTTATATAATACATAATTTAATGAAAAAAAATTTGAATATTTAAAAAATATATATTTTTTCTTATGAATACAGATCTTTTTAAATTATTTTTAAATGATCTTACAAATTTTACACATTTAAAGGGAAATATAAATGATATACATAAATACACACATATATAAATATATATATATTATTGTATATTTTATTTTTATATATAATTGTGCAATAATAGCATTATAATAATATACTTAAGAAAATTTAAAACATAAAAATTGTTACAATTATATTTATAATTCATTCCAAGTAAAAGATATATTATTTGATATATGACACTTATTATATAACCAACTCCTTCTTTGACTTATGGCTCTATTTAGTTTTATTATATATGTATGATTTTTTTAAAAAATTATAAATAATATTATATAAATAATGACAAATGAAAAAAGGCACGAATAAATAAATAAATAAAAAAAAAAAAAAAAAAAAAAAATTATACATATATATATATATATAATTATATTTCATTTACTATATGGACATATAATATACATATATTTCACAGTTTTATTTATTTTTTTTTTTATTGTAAGCTATCCAAATGAGTAAGTGCCTTATCAAATACTGAATGTAAATAGTCTGAATCATTTTGGCTAGCTCCCCTTAAATTATTATGACTATTTGTTGTATGTCCACATAGTGCTTCTGTTAATTTAGTGATACTAGTACGTAATTCATCATTGTCTAATGCATTTTTAAAAAGTGTAGAGAAAGGAGTATTAATATCTTCTCCATTTGTAGAAGCATTCAAAAGATCTTTAATAATTTTTTTTATTGATTGACATTCTTGTTCATTTAATTCTGTTGCAACATTTTGATTTGTTAAATTATTATTACTACTGACACCTAAAGTATTATTTTCACTACCTTGTGTTAAAGTAGAAATATTTGGTTGACCTAATGAACTGTTTGTTGCTTCATCAAGGGAATTATTATATAAATTTAAAGTATCTTTTAGGTGATTTTTAAGATCCTCTGGAATATCATTGCTTACATTTTCTAATCTTTCTTTTAAGTTATTTATTTGTTTTTTTTCATTATCATAATTGACTGATTGGCTAGTTGTTGCATAATCAAGTAACAATAAAAATGCACAAAATATAAATACTGTAATATGTCTTGTTCCTTTCATTGTATTAAAAATATAGATATAATAAATAAATAAATAAATATATATATATATATATATAATAACTAAAATATATATATTATATTTTGTATGATCTCAAAATATTTTATTTATTCATATGTATATTATTACTATTCTGAGTAGACTATAATAACATAAAAATAAAATTTATTATTTTATAGAATATTATGTTTTTTCTTTTTCTTTTTTTTAAATTATTAAAAAAGGGTAAAAATAAATTAAAAAATATACAAATTATTAAGTTTATTATTTTTTTATAATAAAATAAAATTTTTTAACGTTAAAAAAAAAAAAAAAAAAATTAGAATTTTTGGTTTTTATAAATATTATATATATTATATATTTATGATAAGGGGTTTTAAAAAGGAAAGAAAATAAAACAAAAATTAAAAAAAAAAATGATAATAATTTTTTTTTTTTGATATCTTATATATTTAAAAAATTAAAAAATTCATATTACTATTAGTGCATCTAATGATTAACTGTATTATTATTTATTATGGTTGTCCAATGGTATTTATATTTTTTATAATATGTATTTACTTTATAGATTCTATATTTTTTAAAGCATAAATATTATATATATAGGATGGATATATATATATATATATAATATGATGTTTCTTCATATATGTATTCAGTTTTTGAATACATTAAAAAAAAAATAATAATAAATGATAAAATATTTTTAATATATAATTATAACATGAAATAACATATTATTTTAATTGGAATACTTAGCAAAGTTTTTATAAAAATATTATTATTAATAATAATTATGTATTTTCTATTTTCTTGACATATTTTAAATTATATATATATATTATTATAATATAAATAGAAAAAATTAAAATTATTATATATTAATTAAAAAAATTATTTACTAAAATACTTTCTTTCTTTTTTTTTTTATAACAGAATAAAAAATATAAATAGAAAAAAATAATTATATTAATAATATAATTAAAATATGTATATTTTTTATTTCTACAATAATGGTTGTATTATATTAAGATTTTCTATAAAAAATAAGAAAAAAAAAATAAAATTGTTAAATTGCATCTTGATAATGAAAAAAGAAAAAGAATTTATATATATATATATTTTTATTTTAATAAAATATTTTTGTTCAATTTATATAAAATTAGATGTTCTAAAAATATAGTAGTTGATATTTTAAAAGAAAAGGAAAAAGGAAGAATACATTTTTTATGAGAATTATTTTCCTCTATATATTAATAATAGTAAACTTTAAAAATATATATATGATATACATTATATATATATATTTTAAACATATGAATAAAAATATTCATATATGGCATGCATATGTTATCGACATAAATATACATTACATAAATAAATACATACTACATATACATGTTTATATATATATATATCATTCTAAATAGTATTTATTAAATTAAGAGCATTTTCAAATAAAGCCGTATGAACTGTTGTTTTATCAGTTTTATTAACTGTTATATAATTATGTCTTTTAGTAAAGCTATATAATCCGTAAATAAAGTTTTTAAATTGTTCTTTATATTTATTATCAGTTAAAGCTTTATTAAATATATGTTCTATTTTTGTTTCAATTTGATCATTTTTATCAATCGTCTCTGAGAATGTAACAAGTAGTTTTTTAATTATTTCATATTCAGTTACATTCATAGTAAACATATCGAACTCTTTTTTAAATTCATTATATTTATCTTTATTCGCATCAGTGTCAACTTGAGATTTTTTATTTAATTGTGTAAGAACATCATCGAAAATTTCATCCAAGCGTTTAACAGATTGTGTACTTAAAGTTGGTGCATTCTTAGTAGGATCGTCTTTTTCTGGTGAAGCGGCAACTGGCAATGTTTGATCTTTCGCTTCTGTTGATTTTTCAACTGATTCAGTTGCTTGAGGAGCTGTATCACCTTGATCAGCTTCAGAACGTTGTTCAGCTTGATCAGATTGAGGAGGTTGAGGAGATTGAGGAGATTGAGCAGCTTTAGCATCTTGAGCAGCTTTACCACCTTGATCGGCTTTAGCATCTTGAGAATCTTGAGCAACTTGGACTTGGGGTTCTGTAGGTTTATTTTCTTCTTCTTCCCCTTTTAGTGTCTTTTCCTTTTCTTGATTATTTTTACTTATAAGAGAAAAGATACCTTGTCCAATAATATCATCTTCATTTTTTTTTAATTCATTTTCATAATTATGTTGGGAATCAAATGATGAATAAAAATCATCAAGAACAATATTATCAAAATTTTTTAAGTCTTCTTTTTTCTTATTATAATTTCTTCGTTTATTATTATTCTTTGAATTGCACCACACACAATTGAGAAAAAATACAAAAACAGAAACGATATAAATTAATTGTCCCTTCATTTTAAAAAATATAAATATATATATATATATATTGTATATATTAGATATAATATGTAAATAAAATAATATTACTTCATAAGAAAAAGAAACTTATTATTTTCTTTTTTATTCAAATATTATTTTGATATAAATTAATTTATTTCTAAAAATAACTTATATAATTATTTTACTAAAATATTAATGAGACAATTTTATTTATATATTATAATTTCATAAAGGGTATACATATATATATATATATATATATATACACATTTATATATTTTTTCAAAAAAAAAAATAAATAAATATTATTGTCAAATGTGTATGCTAGTAATTTTTAAATAACCCACCTATATACAAAATTGACGAAATAATATTTTTTGGGTCGTTAAATTGTTTTTACATTATTTAAAACAATATGAATTTTTAATCATTTAATTATTCATATTATTACAAAAAAAAAATATATATATATTATATATAATTTATAAAATACATTAAAAATATATTGACTCTAAATATATATTAGAATTATTTATATTTAGTTTAATAAGATATAATTTTTTTTTTTTTTTTTAATATTTAGGTTATTATAAATATATATTGATATATATATTTAATATCAATATAATAATAAATTATAAAAATAACACATATAAATGATATATATATATATATAATATTTTATGCATATACAATACACAAAAGAGAAAAAATAATTTTTATAATTTTTATAATTTTTATAATTTTTAAAATGATTATTATGATTTTTTTTTTTTTTTTTTTTTTAATTTTATATAGTATTTAAAAAAGTGATAGCGTTTTTTATATACATTTTTGTACAACTCTCTATTATTTTCAGCACCCTTTAAATAGCTATATTTTTTTAGCATAACTATAAAGACAAAAAAAATAAAATATGAAATCCTTTATAATATTGATCTTCTGATAGTATCTTTTTAAACATATCATTTATTTTATTCTATTTGTTTCTATCAATAATTTCTTTAGGAAAAATCATATTAACTAACCAGCCTTTTAACTATTTCGTATTCATTTTCGTTCATGCTAAATTATCGATTTTTTTTTTTCTTTTAAATAATCATATTTATTCTGATTAGTACCAATAGTTACTTTTTTTTTTTTTATTTTTAATATATCATCATATATATTATATAATTGTTTAGATTTTGAGGTTACGTCATTTTCCTTACATTGATCAGACGTGTGTGTATCTTTTGCATTTTTTTTTTTTTTTTTTTCTTTCAAAATTTTTCCTTTATATATAAATATATTTTTAAGAAAAAAAAAAAAAAAAAAGAATTTAGTTATATATATATATATATAATCATTTAATCGTTTAATATTTATTATCTGGTTTCTTCTTTCCCAACTTGAAGGAAAAACAAAATATAACAAAACTACTAAAAAAAAAATATATATGGAAATATATATATATATGTAAACTTTTATATTGTTTTGTGCATGATTCGATGAATATTCTAATAAATATATAAAAAAATATATAGGATAAAGTGCAGTAAATAAAAAAAATAACTAAAATAAACGTACATCCTAATATATGTATGCACATGCCATATATATATATATATATATTTTGCAATTATAAATTTGAAAAAAGTAAAAAAATAAAATAAGAATTATATAAAATCTAGAGTCATCATCAGCCAAATTATTATTAAAATTATATATAGTAATATATTTAAAATTTTACACAAAAAAAAAAAAACAAGAAAAAGAAGGAATATATATATATATATGTAGACATAGATATATACATATATCCTTATATGTATGTATCCACTTTGTTCATATAATATTTTAAAGTGTATTTAATAAATCCACTGCATTTTGAAAGAATGCTTTATATGCAGCATTGTTTTGGATTTTTTCATTTCCTAAGTAACTATGACGTTTTGCAAATCCCAAAATACCATCAATAAAGTTTTTAAATTGATCATGAAATTCCTTGTCAATTAATGCTTTTTGAAAGATACTAGCTAACTTTTTCATTTTTTCATTTTCATCATTATCTGTAAAAAGAGAATTAAGAAGTTTCTTAATTATATCATACTCTTTTTGATTAATGGCAAAATTATCATAGTCCTTTCTAAAAATATTATATTTTTCGTGGTTTTCTCCAAAATCAACTTGATGTTTTCCTTCTCTATTTGTAAGAAGTTCATCATAAAGGAGATCTAAATATTTCATTTCTGGGATTCTATTTACTCTATTATTTTCATTATTACTAGGTTGTGCCGTTTGAGGAGATGGGGTATCATTGTTAGAACTTGGGATTGTATTAACACGAGGTTGGGAACCATTTCTATTATCTGGTGATGGATCCGATTCAGGTGATCTTCTTGGTCGTGATTGGGTTGATGATCCATCTGATAATACTTCTGATTCTGATGATTCTCGTACAGTTTGTTGTTCAGATCTTGATAACTCTTCGGGACTAGACGTTTGTGATACACTTGATAATGCACCTTGTTCTCCTTGTAATGTTGTTGTTCCCTGAAGTCCTGGTACTGCTTCTTGTAATGGTGTTGCTTCTGGTCCTGATGATGCTTGTGATCTTGGTTGACCTGATTGTGTTCCTAATTGTGTTCCTGATTGCCCTGGTTGTGTTACTGGTTGCTCTGATTTTGTTACTAATTCTCCTGTTGTTCCACCTCCACTCGATTCTGTAGCTCTTGGTAAAGCAGTTTCACCATTTTTATCGCTAGCACTTGTAGTTCTTGATTCACCTGATCCTTCATTTTCAACGACTGCCTTAGGACTTTGATCCCCTGCTTCTCCTGTTTCTCCTGCTTGCCCTATAAACAAATCATCACCTTCTAACACATTTTTTTCACTATCTAAATTTTTTTCCACATCATTTTGTACATCTTCATTAATTTCGTTAAACAAGGAATTAGTTTTATTCTTTTCCTTATTGTTTAAATTTTCTTCATTATAATATCCTGATCTAATATTTGATTTTTCATATGACCATGTTAAATTAAAAGAAAAAATAAATAAAGAAGTAAACAATATAATTTGTCTTTTCATTTTTTTATTTTTTATCAAATAAAATTATATGTATATATGTAATATTATAAATTAATTAATATGTCTTCATACAGAAAAAAAAAAAAAAAAAAATTGAAATAAAATATAATTCCCTTATAAATTAGTGTCTTTTTATGATAAAAGATATTTAAATACAAATAAAAATATATTGAAAATTTTAATATAACATATATATATATATATATATATATATATATATATAGGTGGACTACTTATTTAAAAAATTATAATATAATTAGAACTAACAAAAAACATATCTTTATTTTTTCTTCAAAAATGTTATATTATTAATTTATTTTTTTTAGTATATTATTTTAAATAAAAATTTTTTTTTTTTATAAAAGTAAAAAAAATATAAGTATATATATAAATCTATATATGATTACTAAAAAATATATGACACCTTTAATTTTAGATAATTTATTTTTTTTTTATTTTTTTTTTTTTTATCTTTACTTTTTCATAATTTTTTATTATTAAAACTATAAAAAAAAAAAAAAAAAAAATGACAAAAGGAAATGAAAATAATAATTTATTTAAAATGAACCGTTTAGATAAAAAGGCGTACATCTATTTGAGTACACAATGAGAATAATTATAAAATTGTGTGGACAAATAAGAATTTTCTTTTTTTTTTCTTTTAAATATATAAAAAAATTGTACTTTTTTAATATTTTTAAATTTCATTTAATTTAAAAATAAAAAAAAAATTAAATAATAATAAAAATATATATATTTATTATGAATATTTATGTGTATGTCACAAGAATATTTTTCAATACATTACAAAAATATATAAATTATATATCTAGAACTAGTATGAAAAAATATATATTAATTTATTTTTTTGAATACCTTTTAACATAAGGAAATTACATTATGTAAAAGAATTAACGGATATCAAATAATAATAAATATGTGTATTAATTCAAGACTACATTTCTAGAATGGTAAGAAGAGTGAAACATTTTTATTTAAATATAAAACCGAATTTTTTTTCATATGGTGTACATTAGAATAATCATAAAAAAAAATAATTAAAACTTTATATATTTTTAAAATAAATATTTAAGAATTTTAGTCATATAAGACAAATTTGGAATATTTAAAATATGTTTTCTTTTTAAGTTGTAAAAAATATTTTAAGAGCAAAAAAAAAAAAAATAAAAATAAAAGAAACATTAAGAGAAAAATGAAATAAAATATATTACATTATGGTTTATTATAAACATATATTTATGTATATATATTTTTTTTTATTTATATTCATTTAAAAAAACCTATTAATACTTATATGAAAGTACACAAAATTAACGGAATATTATTAATATATATATAAGAAAAATATATTTCATTTTATTATTATATATATTGGGGGGAAAAAAAATTGTACCATAATAATTTTACAATGTGTTTAATAAATTAAATGAATTTTCAAAGAATTTTTTAAATTCAGCTTCATTTTCTATTTTTTTTTCATTTAAGTGACTATTTTGTTTCGCATAACTATAAATACCATAAATAAAATTTTGAAATTGTTCATGGTACTTCTCATCTAAGGCATCTACAAAAATTTTAATTATATGATCATTAGCAGTGACATGAGGGTTACTATTATTATCTTTTTTACCAAACATCATTAGTAGATTTTTTATTATATCATATTCTTTAGAATTTAAAACAAAATCTTCATACTTTTTTTTGAAATTTGG
>NC_041705.1:1312500-1341029 GCF_900097015.1 Plasmodium sp. gorilla clade G2
AAAAAAAAAGTACACCAATATTTTATAACTATCTAACATTTATCTATAATGGTTATATATATATATATATATATATATATATATATATATATTTATTTATTTATTTTTATTGAATCCATATATTAAATTTAATATATTCATAATATCTAATTTTTTTTATAATAATGGGATAATATAGACATACTTTTTAGTTTAATTGAGAAAAGTTGTTATTATTTAAACTTTAAGGAATATTTATAAAGTAACTAATTAGAACAGCATAATAAAATATATATATATATATATATATATATATATATATAATATAACCAAAAAATATTTATTCAGTTATTATAAAATTATTTTCCATTCTACAAATATGTTTCAAAAAGTACATTTATATCTTTTTTTTTTTTTTTTTTTTTTTTTTTTTCAAGTTGTACGCCTTTTCTCATAAATAACAAAACCAAAAAAAAAAAAAAAAAAAAAAGGAAAAACTCTATAAGTATATATATAATAAATATTATAATGTACTTTTTTTTTATCTCACATATATATATAAAGGTATTAATATAATCTCATTACAAAAGGTTTTCTTAAGGTTCGTATATTTCTAACAACTATATATATAATTTGTAACTTAATAAAGGCTTTTCTTTTTTTTATGTATGAATTTGTTAATAGTTTGTTAAAAAGTACACATTTATCTAAAACGAAACAACCTAATTCTTAAGAAAAAAGAAAAAAAAAAAAAACGGGTTCTTTTTTTTATTACCATTATAATTATTTTTCAATATAATATTAATAAAATTATTTTATTATAGATCAAGCTTTATTTATGTTCTGTTCTAATTATTTCTTTATTCATTTTTATTTTATTTATTTATTTTTTTTTTTTTTTTGAGTGATTTTATATTCCTATGATTTTACAAGAATATTATATAATGCATATTTAATTTTTTTTTTTTTCCCTTTTTTGTGATATATATATATATATGATAATCCTTAGAATAATACATAGAATAGTTCATTCTCAAATTTTTTATATGTCGTTTTTTTTTTGTTTTCTTTCCTTCAAATGTAGATAATTTTTATTCATTATATTTTGTGACAATTAATGTGTATCTAATAACACATATTATAATTATATATGTATTATATATATATGTTGTATATGTTAATATATCTTTATATGTATAATTTTGAATTGATAAAATAATTATTTCCTTTTTTTTTGTTTTCTTTTTTTTTTTTTTTGTTTCTTGTTCCTTGGAGAGATCTATATGAATATGTATACATATGGTTCCTTTTTCATATTATTAAGTTTTAAAGTATATTTTCTAAACCTGTAGTTTTATTAAATTTGATTCAATATATATATATATATATATATTATTAAGTATATCATTGAAATATATAAAATCACATATATATATATATAACATAAAATGCTTGGTTTTTCTTTTTAATTATTTATAAAAGCATAAAATATAGTATAGATATTTAAATTATGAAGACGACACTTTTTCGTATCATCTCTTTTTTTAATATTATATTTTTCTTCTTAGGTAATATAATATATACATTCAAAAACAAATTGTGCTTTGATCTTATTCATATTTTAATAATTTTGAATTGTTGGATCTTTACAAGAATATACAATGTTGTATGTTGTGTTAATCTATAATATATATATATATATATATATATATATATATATTTTTACTTTCAGATTCTAGTCATGAGCATTTTATTAGACAGTCAAGTGATTCATCGGGAGGATCTTCAGGTACAAATTTTAATTTTAGTGAGGAGAATATTTTAAAAAGTGATGAAGAGAAGAATGATCATAATGACAATCATATTTCGCTTAATCGTTTATATAGGAAGAAACCATATATGAAGAGATCCCTAATAAATTTAAAAAATGATCTTTTTAAATTAGAACCCTTATCTTATATTCAAAAATATCATAATAGTAATATAAATAGATCTGATATTTTTAATGATAAAAAAGATAAACATTCCAAAGTGTATTCAAATGTGCATTCAAATGTGTCTTCATTCCATTCTTTTGTTGAAGAAGGTAAAGAAGAAGTTGGAAAATTTTCTATATGGGGATCTAATAGCGTTTTAGATCATATCGATGTTCTGAGAGATAATGGAAGTGTTGTTTTTTCAGTTCAACCATATTACGTTGATATATATACATGTAAAGAAACCACATTATTTACTTCATCTTTTTATAAGGATCTAGATAAAAGTTTAACTTCCAAAATTAATGAATCGATTGAAAAATTTAATGAAGAAATAATTAAGAATGAAGAACAATGTTTAGATGGAGGGAAAACAAATTTTGATAATTTACTTATAGTTTTAGAAAATGCTGAAAAAGCAAATGTTAGAAAATCATCATTTGATAGTACACTTAGTAATTATAAAAATAAAAAATCTAATTTTTATAATTGTTTGAAAAATAAAAAAAATGATTATGATAAGAAAATAAAAAATATAAAGAATGACATCACTAAAGTGTTAAAAAGTATTCAATGTACAGGAAATATGTGTGAAACGAAATCATATGTTATGAATAATAATTTATATCTATTAAGAGTGAATGAAATTACAAGTACAGCTATTGACTATTATTTAAATAGAGCAAAAGAATTATTAGAATCAAGTATCAAATTAGTTAATCCCATAAAAATGAAATTAGGTGATAATAAAAACATGTACTCTATTGGATATATACATGAAGAAATTAAAGATATTATAAAAAGATATAATTTTCATTTAGATAATATAAAAAAAGGAAAAGAATATATACAAAATATAACCAAAGATAAAACTATTCCAGAAAAAATGAAAAGAGATGATCTTATAAAAAAAATTTTTGAATCCTCCAAAAATTTTTCTAGTTTAAAATATAGTAGTGAAATAATAAGTAAATTAGATTCCTTATTCATAAAAAATGAAGAAATACTTAATAATTTATTCAATAATATATTTAATACATTCAAGAAAAAATATGAAACATTTTTAGATATGAAAACCATTCAATCAAAATATGAAACTGTAATGACTCTATCAGAACGTTTGGTGGAATATGCAACGGATGTTTTAAAAGCTAACCCTCAAAAACCTATTGATCCAAAAGCTAATCTTGATTCAGAAATAGTTAAATTACAAATGAAAATAAATGAGAAATCAAGTGAATTAGATAATGCAATAAGTCAAGTTAATACACTAATAGCAATAATGAAATCACTTTATGATGTTATTTTATCTGAAAAAGCTTCTATGGATGAAATGGAAAAGAAAGAATTAAATTTAAATAATTATATTGAGAAAACAGAATACTTATTGTATGCATCAGATATTTTTAAGTCTAAAAGTAATATTATAAATAATAACAGTAAAAATATTAGTTCTAAATATATAATAATTGAAGGTTTAAAAAAATATATTGATGAATTAAATAGTCTTATAACAGATTTTAAAGATTCACAAGAAATATTAATAAAAGATGACGAATTAAAAAAAAACATGAAAACAGATTATTCTGATAACATTAAATATATAGAAGACAGTGTTACTAATATAAATGAAATTATATTATTAAAACATTCTATAAATCAAAGAATAGTAGATATAGATGAATTAAATAGTTTAAATTTAATAAATATAAATGATTTTATAAATGAAAAAGATAAATCACAAGAGAAGGTAACATCTAATCTTAAAGAATTATATGAAGGGAATTTTGAAGAATTAGAATCTGAATTAACAGAATTTTTAGACACGAAATATTTGTTTCAAGAAAAAAAGAGTGTAAATGATCTGAAAACAATTTTGAATACATCAAAAAGTGCACGTGATAAATTAAATTTTATAAAATCTGATAATATTACTAATACAATCACTTTGTTAAAAGCAGAATTAAGTAATCTATTAAATGTCAAGGAGAATATAATAAAAAAACTATTAAATTATATAGAAGAAAATATGCAAAATTCATTAAATAAGTATATTATTACATATACTGATATTAATAATAAAATGGAAGATTATAAAGAAGAAATTGAAAGTTTAGGAGTATATAAAGATACCATTAAAAATGTACAAAAAGAATATATATCACATTTATATGAAAATGATAAAAATGCTTTAGCTGTTCATAATACTTCAATGCAAATATTACAATATAAAGATACTATCCAAAAAATAAAAAATAAAATTTCTGATGATATAAAAATTTTAAAGAAATATAAAGAAATGCATCAAGATTTATTAAATTCATATGAAAATCTAGATAAAAAATTAAGAGATAATACATATATTAAAGAAATGCATACTGCTTCATTAATTCAAATAACTGAAAATATTCCATATGAAGATAAACCAATAAGTGAACTTGAGAACGAATTTAATAATAATAATCAAAAACTTGATAATATATTACAAGATATTAATACTATGGATTTAAATATAAGTATTCTACAAACATTAAACATAGGTATAAATGGATGTAATACAAATAATATAAATCTTCAAGACTTAATTAACAAGAAAAAAGAATTAAATAATATTTTAAATGATCAAAAGGGAATTATACAAAATGATGATATAATGCATGATAATGAAAAAGAAAACTTTTCAAATATTTTAAAAAAAGAAGAAGAAAAATTAGAAAAAGAATTAGATGATATCAAATTTAATAATTTGAAAACTGACAATGATAAAGTGTTAAATTCGTATAACAAATCAAAAGAAAATATAGAAAATAATGTTAAAATAAATTTAGATTCTTTGGAAAAAGAAAAAGATAATTGGGTAAATTTTAAAAGTACTATAGATAATTTATATGTGGAATATAATATATGTAATCAAACTAGTCAAAATACTATCATACAACAAAAAAATGATATCATAGAACTTATTTATAAACGTATAAAAGATATAAATCTAGACATAATTCAAAAGGTAGATGATTATTATTCCCTTTCAGATATAGCTTTAACTAAACTTAAATCTATTAATTTTAATATAGATAAGGAAAAATATAAAAATCCTAAAAGTCAAGAAAATATCAAATTATTAGAAAATAGAGTTATGACACTTGAGAAAAAAATTAATCAAGATAAAGATGCTTTAATACAAATTAAAAAGTCATCAAATGATTATTTTGAAAAAGCTGGAAATGAGAAAAACAAGGAAGAAACACAATTTAGTGAAAAAAGAAAAGCAATGGGAGATATATATAAGGATATTAAAAAAAAACTAGATGAAATAAATCATAACAAATTGATAGATATTACTTTAAATGAAGCAAATGAAATAGAATCAGGATATGAAAGAATATTAATTGACGATATTTGTGAACAAATTGCAGAAGAAGCAAAAAAAAATGATAATATTAACAAAGAAATTGAAACATATAAAGAATCTATTGATTATGTAGATGATGGTGTTTCCAAAACGAGAAGCCATCACCTTTTGAGAGAAGATGAAAATATATATGATTCTTTTTTTTATGAAGATACATTAGATTATAAATCCTATTTTGATAAATTAAAAAGTTTATATGAAAATATAAACAAATTAACAAATGAATCTAACGGACTAAAAAGCGATGCTCATAATAGGAATACAAAAGTTGATAAACTAAAAGAAATTAATTTACAGGTATTTAGTAATTTAGAAAATATAATTAAAGATGTTGAAAAACTTGAAAATACGTTACACGAACTTAAAGATATGTATAATTTTCTAGAAACGATAGATATTAATCAAATATTAAGAAGTATTCATGATAGCATGAAGAAATCAGAAGAACATAGTAGTGAAACGAAAAAAATATTTCAACAATCAGTTGATATAACCAATCAATATATAAAAGATGTTGAAATATTGAAAAAGTCTGTTAACGAAAACTTTGAAAGCTTAGATGATGATAAAATTGATGAAAATATAAAATCACTTCTTCTAAAGAAAGAGGAAATATCAAAAAAAAGAAAACAAGTGGATAAATACATAACAGATGTTGAATATAATAAAGAACAATCAGCTTTACATTTACGATATGCATCTAGAGGTATATATGTTATTGATCTTTTTATAAAACATAAAATTATTAATCCTAGTGATGGAAAAAATTTTGATATTAATAAAGTTAAAGAACTTATAAATAAAACAGAACAAGTTTCAAAAGAAGCTATTGAACATGCTAATAATATGGATGGAAAAAATAAAGAAATTATAAAAATAGAAAATGAACTTTATGATTTAATTAATAATAATATCCGTTTATTAAAAGGGGCAAAATATGAAAAAGTCAGGAAACAAGCAAAAAATGCATTTAATGATATTAATAATATACATTCTAATATTAAATCCATTTTAACCAAATCTGAAGAACAATTAGATGCGATTAAGAAACAACCTAATATTAAAAGACACGGTGAAATTTTAAAGAATGATAAAATAAAAATAGCTTATATTACAATACAAATAAATAAAGGAAGAATAGAATATAATTTATTAAATATATTAAATATGAAAAATAACATAAATAATATCTTGAATAAATCTACCGAATATATGAATGATGTATCAAAACCTGAACAGTTTGTTATTAATATAGAATCATTGAATATGAATGATATATATAATAAGGATAAAGATCTTTTAATAAATATTTTAAGAGAAAAAGAAAATATGGATGCAGAATATAAAAGAATGAATGAAATGTACAATTATATCAGTGAAAGAGAAAAAGAAATAGAAAAACATAAAAGAAATTATGAAATGGGAAATATGGAATATATAAAAAATGAAGCAGATGAAAAAAAAAAATATATGGAATCTAATAAAAATTCATTAAATAGATTAATGAATTCAATCACATCCATTTATCATAATAAATATATAAATGATTATAATATAAATGAAAATGTTGAAAAACATCAAAATTTTTTGAGTGAAATATATAAGCAATTTAATGCATCATATGATATTGTTAATACTAAAATGACTGAAATTATAAAAGATAATTTAGATTATAATCAAGTAAAAGAAATTAAGGATGTCACACAAATAGAATTTGATAAACTTAATAAAAATGTTGATGATTTTAAAAATTATTTAAATAAAATTAAAGAAGAAGAAGGACATAGATTAATCGATTACATAAAAAAAAAAATATTTAACTTATATGTAAAATGTTCAGAACAAAACAATATAATAGATGATTCTTATAATTATATAACAGCAAAAAAACAACACATTAGTACTATTGAAGATGCTCAATTTTTATTAGATACAATGAACGCAATAGTGGAAAAAAATAAATCAGTAGAAAATATACAAATTTGTGCTCGTAGAGAAGATATTAAAATTTTACTTCCAGATGTAATAAAATTGGCAAACTTTTCAGGAATTATTGTATTATCTGATACAAATATCGAAATAACTCCAGAAAATTGTATAGACTTTACTAATGTATTAAATTCCCAAATACATTTTGAAAGAAAAAATGAAATACCATCAAAATCGGGAAATGATTCTGGTGTACATATTGAGCATTTAAGTAACAATTCAGATGAAACTATAGATAATGTAAAGGTTTATAAGGATATTATTGAATCATATACAATTTCAGGACAGATTCTTAAATATTTAGATAATATTGAAAAACGTAAAGAAGAATGTAATGCTTTAGTAATGGATTGTGAAAAAATACATGATTTATCTAAAGCATTAATTGATTTAAAAATACAAATTAGTAGTATAAGTAGTAAAGAAAATGATATTTCAAATAATATTGATATTGTATCTAATAAATTAAAAGAAATAGGTGCTATACAACATAATTTAGAAAAATATAAAGAAATTTTAAATAATGTAGAAGAATATAAATATTTAGATGATACAAAAAATGCATATATTGTAAAAAAAGATGAAATTTTAAAAAATGTAGATATAAAAAAAACAGAAGATGATTTTAATAAATATTTTAATAACTTAAATGAATTAGAAGAATCTCTTTCATTATCAGTTAACCAAATGGAAATTAAAACAATAGTAGAGAAATCATATAATTCCTTTTATGAAATTAATAAGAACATTAACAATATTGATAATGAAATGAAAACAATGATCCCTAAGCTTGATGAATTATTAAATGAAAGACATAACATTGATATATCATTATATAATTCTTTAATTCGAAATATTAAGAACAAAATAGCTAATGATATAAAAAATATAAGAGAAAAGGAAAATGATACTAAAACATGTTTTGAGTATATTCAAAATAATTATAATTTTATAAAGAGTGATATAAATATATTCAATAAATATGATGATCAAATAAAGGTAGATAATTATACGTCTAATCATATTGATGTTGTCAATAAACATAATAGTTTAATAAGTGAACATGTTCAAAATGCTACGAATATTATTGAAAATATAATGACAGATGTTGTCGAAATAAATGAAGATAAAGAATTGAATTCTTTAGAACAGACACAAGACAAATTATTAGAACTATATAAAAAACTACAGAAAGAAGAAACTATTATAAATGATAATTATAAAATAGTACATTATAATAAATTAAAAGAAATAGAAAATACATTAGAGAAATATAATTCAATATCAACAAGTTTTAATAAAATAAATGAAAAACAAAATATAGTTAAATTAAAAAATGAATTTAATAATATCAAAACAAAAATTAATGATAAAGTAAAAGAATTAGTTGATGTTGATAGTACATTAACACTTGAATCAATTCAAACATTTAATAATTTATATGGTGACTTTATGTCTAATATACAAAACTTTTATAAATATGAAGATACTACTAATTCTGAATTGAAGAAGGGGAAATTATATATAGAAAATATTACGAATTTATTAGGAAGAACAAATACATTCATAAAGGAACTCGACAAATATCAGGATAAAAATAATGTAACAAATAACTATATAGAAATCAATAAGGAATATAATAGTTATATAATAAAATTGAACGAAAATGCTAATAATCTAAAGGAGAAATTCTCAAAATTGTTAGAGACTATAAAAGGAAATGAAACTGAATTATATAATATAAATAACATAAAGAATGATATTATGAATACTTGGAAACTTGTGAATAATATAAAACAAAATTTTTCTAGAAATTTACCATTAAAAGAAAAATTATTTCAAATGGAAAAGATGTTACTTGATATAAATCATATTATGAATGAAACCAAAAGAACATCAAATACAGATGCATATACTAACACAGCGTTCAGAGATAATGACAATAATAAAAATAAAGAAGATAACAATATGAATATTGAAACAATTGATAAATTAATAGATCATATCAAAATACATAATGAAAAAATAAAAGCAGAAGTATTAATAATTGATGATGCCAAAAGAAAAGTAAATGAAATTACAAATAATATTAAGAAAGCGTTTACTGAAATTACAGAAAAAAACAATAATGATAATAATGATGTAATTAAATCGGCAAAAAATATTGTCGATGAAGCTACTCATTTAAATAATGAATTAGATAAATTTTTATTGAAATTGAATGAATTATTAAGTCATAATAATAATGATATAAAAGATCTTGGGGACGAAAAATTAAAAATGGAAGAAGAAATAAAAAGAAAAGAAGAACTAGAAAGGCAAGAAAAATTAAAGGCAGAAGAAGAAGAAAGAAAAGAGAAAGCAAGATTGGAAAAAGAAAAACAAGAAAGAGAAGAAAAAGAAAAATTGGAAAAAGAGAAAAAAGAAAGAGAAGAAAAAGAAAGATTGGAAAAAGAAAAACAAGATAAAGAAAGAGAAGAAAATGAAAGATTAGAAAAAGAAAAACAAGATAAAGAAAGAGAAGAAAATGAAAGATTGGAAAAAGAGAAACAAGCACAATTGCCAAAAGAAGAGTTAGAAGTACAATCACAACTGCCCAAAGAAGAAGAAGAATTAAAAAAAGAAGAGCAAGAAGAAGAACAACAAATGAGTACACAAGAATTAGAAGAACAAAAAACGTCAGAAATAATAAAAGAAGAATTGGTTAAGGGGGATAAAATACTAGAAGGAAGTGATAAAGGAAGTATGGAATTAAGCAAACCTGAGGTTAGTATGGATAGTACTGATAATAGTCCAATAATTAACAAAGAAATCACAAAAAGCGATGATGCAGATAACAGTGAAGATATACATACTATTGATATGAGCGACAGTGAAGGTAAACAAACGGAAGATATTAGTAACAGTCATAGTACTCAAACGGATGATATTATTGACAGTCCTAGTACTCAAACGGATGATATTAGTGAAAGTCCTAGTACTCAAACGGATAATATTAATAACCTTCAAAGTGCACAAACCAATGATAGAAGTAGCACCCAGGGGGAACAAACCAGTGATATTGGAAAGGAAGAAATTTCACATAATGTTGAAATTTCTAACACTAGTGAAAGAAGTAACCTCACTGATGATACTAATAAAAATAAAAGTAGCAACATAATTGAAAATACTGATATAATTATAAATAGTAATACAGGAGACATTTCTAGTACACATGATGAATCCCACATAAGTCCTAAAGACAATACGTATGATAGTAATGTTTCAGATAATCAAAAAAGTATTAGTGAAAGTATAAGTGATAAATTAAATTTAGATGAAAGTATAATTACAGATAAAAATATAAGAATAGATGATAATTTGAATACTATTAATATTGATAGTACTGGTTCACGTGGTGCTAGTAGTCATGATAGTAGTAATAAAGATGTTGATGGTATAAGTCATGTTACTAGTACTAGGAATGATGATGGTATAAGTCATGTTACTAGTACTAGGAATGATGATGGTATAAGTCATGCTACTAGTACTAGAAATGATGATGATATAAGTCATGCTATTAGTACTAGAAATGATGATTATATAAGTCATGCCAGTAGCGACATTCATATGGATCGTGTAGATACTAATGCTAGTATTGACACTGCTGAAAATGCTGATCACAGATATAATGTTAATTCTAGTGATAGTATTAGTTCTAGTCATAACACCGTTAGGCAAAACGACTTTAGTAGTGTTATTAATGAGGGAGGAAATAATGAAGGACGTGCTGAGAATAAATTTAAAGAATATGAATTCCAAACAGAACAAACACATGACGAATGGTTTAGGAATCCAAATAAATATACAATTAATGAATTTGATGGCATTAAATTAAATGAACAACCTGAACATAAAATTACAGAAAAACTGGTAGATATTTATCCTTCTGCATATAGAACACTTGATGAACCTAAGGAAACACATGGTTTAAATGAAAAGTATCATACGTTTGATAATCCAGATGAAACAGAAGAAGATCACACGGAAAAACATGATTATGATAAGCATGAAGATTACTATGATGAAAGGTATTCAAACGATAAAAGTTTTGATGTTTTCATATATACTTCTGGTGGATTGGTTTGTTGTGTATTATTTTTTGCAAGTATTGGTTTCTTTACTATGAACAAATCAGATAAGGATGAATGCGATTTTGATACATGTGAAGAAATATATAATAATGATAGCTCATCAAATTATGTTGATAAAGAAGAAATAATTGAAATTATGTTTGATGAAAATGAAGAAAAATATTATTAACTATATTACATAGTTTAATATTGAATATATATGAAAAAGACATAAAATTATTAGATTAGTAATTAAATGTTGTTAATATAATTTTTTATCTTGTTTATATATTTATAAAAAAAAAAAAAAAAAAAAAAAGTGATAATTAATATAGGAATATACAAAATATAAATGTATTGTATTTGAAAAAAGATCATTATTTTAATATAAATGTTTTATACTTTAAAACACTACAATTAAATTAAATAAATATATATTATATTAATGTTATTGTATAAATAAATTTATTATTTCACATTTTTCTATTTTTTTTTTTTATTATTTGTTTCTTTTTTTTGTATTTGTAAATATAATAACTTTAATTAAAAACTAACATTTTTATATAAAATTATTTTTGAACTGGTATGAATATATATATATATAATATTTATGTATATTTAATTTTAAAATACTATTGGTGTTGTAATATTCTTATATAATTTTTTTTGGATCCATAATATTACAACTAAAAATTTACTATTATAAAAAATCAGGGATGTGCTATTTAATGTTATAGGTTCTTAAAATTAAAATAATAATAACAATAAATACAGGAAATATGTGTAATTATTATGTTGTTTTTTTCCATTTAATATTTATATATGAATAAAATAAAATTAATTATAACTTTACAATATATATATATATATATATATATATATATATATATATATAGAAATGCATTTTTTTTTTTTCTTTATATTTCACACACTTTTTACATATATATATATTTAAGAATTTTTTTTTTAAATTAACAAAAAAAAAAAAAAAAAAAATTAATATATTTTACGATAATATTTTGTATTAAAACTAAATTATATATTTATACACCTTTAAAATATACTTAAACAATCTTATGTTTTTGTTTAATATATACAATTATTATTTTGTATTTATAACTAAAATTAAAAAAAAAAATTAATTGTATTAAAAGGTTATATTAAATATATTTTATTGTATCAATATTAATTAATATTAAAGACCAAAAAAATAAGAAAATGCCTTAAATGTTTTAGAACAAGTGAAAAGATTAGGGTCGTAATAATGAAAAAAAAAAAAAAAAAAAATACGTACACCTACAACTTTAAATTAATGTTAATAGTATTAAATATATTTTAAATTAATTTTATTTTATTAAAAATATGTTATTAATAACATCTAACATCTTTTTTATTATTATTAACAAATTTTAATATGTTATTAATTTTAAAGGAATTATGTATATATTTCGAATTTATATATTATGGAGAATTATTAAGTTTAAAAACATAAATAAATAATGGGACAGAGGTAACAACAAAATAAAAAAAATATATAGAATGTAAAAAATATAGGGAAAAAAAGATTAAAAGAATAATAATAAAATGATGTTTTTCTTTAATTAATTTTTTTCTTTTTTTTTCTGTGCTTAAAAAAGAGTTGAAGTTGTACGCCTTTTTTCTAAAACCTTAAAAACAAATAGATATATATATATATATATATTAAAGAGTACGTTTTTAGTTTTTAAATTATATGTAATAGAATATTGTAAACACAAATTAATTCTATAAACTTATAATTCTTTTATTTATTTATTTATTTATTTTTTTTGGTTCACAAAGGCTACTTTATTAGGATTCAATCAATGTGTAGGTTTCTATTTTAAAGTTAGTAATATTTTATTTAGTACACATTTGTAGAAAATTAAAATGCCTTATTATTAAAAGATTTAATAATTTATTATATTATTTACACAATATATATATATTTATTTATTTTTATCTTTGTTCTTTCTTTAGAATGCTTATTAATATATAGAACGTAGAAGGAATTTATATTTTATTTCTTTTTATAATTTTTTCATGTTTATTTTTTTTCTTGCAGAAAAAAAATTAAATTGATTAATTTTTGAATTATAATAATGGCTACTTATTTTTCTATAATATTATAATGTATATAAATATATGTAAGTTGTTTGTTCTTGATCAATTAATATGAACACATTAGTAATGTATGTTGTATGACATATACATTCCTTTTCACTGTAGTATATAATTTATTTTTACATATATATATATAAATATATGTATATGTATGTGTGTGTTAATAATTAAAATGTTAATATGTCAATATTTGTCTTATGAATTAAAATCCTGTTTTATTATTTTATTTAATTTTTAATTTGGGATTAATATTAAAAGGTATGAGGTTTTTTTTAAAATGAGTGCATTTTATGATATAATGTAGCTATGTGTCCTTTTTAGATAATTCAAAATAGTTCTTTTTTTTTTTTTTTTTTTTTTTTTTTTTTAATTTTTCAACTATATTATTTGAAAAATGAGAACCAGTGTGGTTTGGAAAATCACTTGTAATATTCTATTTATGCTATTAGGTAATATCAAAAAAAATAAATACATAAATATATATATATATATATATATATATATATATATATATATATTGATATGATTATATGTAATGTGATTATACATTTATTATATACGATTTTATAATATATATATATATATATTTATATATATTATTTATTTTCTCCTGTATATATCTACCTAATTTTATCTTATCACCTTTTAGAAATAAGTAGTCAAGATACTGTCAACGATTTAAGTAAGCTTGATGATAAATATTCCGTGTCAAGATATTATAATAATAATTCAAATGTAAAAAAAAAATTAGAATATAATGTTTCGAATGATGACAATTCCAAAATTTATAGTATAAACAATAATTATAATAATATTTATTTGAAGAATGTAGATAAGAAAAGACAATTACATATGAATTCATTAATAAAATTTAAAAATGATTATTTTAAATTAGAACCTACATCATATATCCAAAATGATAGTAGGAAACAAATATATAATAGCATTACCCCTTATAATAAGAAACAAGTTGATATTATTAATTCATATGATCATAAGTTTTCTTTTCCTTCTTTTATTGAAAATGATAATTCAGTAGTAGAGGATAATAATATTTTAGATTTTATTGATGTAATAAATGAAAAGGGTCAAGTTGTTTTTTCAATGCAACCATATTATATCGATTTATATACAATGAAGGAAGCTCTTCTTTTTACAACATTTTATAAAAGTATGAATCCAAATATGTTTGAAACGATTAATGAAAAGATTAGTAATTTTAATGGAACTATGGATATGAATATAAATGAATGTTACTCAGGAGGAAAAAACAGATTTAATTATCTAATACATTCTTTAGAAAATGCAACAACATATAATTATGATAAGGAAGAATATGATAAGAAATTAAGTACATACAGATTTATTATAGATAATTTTTATAAATGTTTAGAAAAGAAAAACAATGATATTAAGAATGAATTAAATAATATTACAACTGATGTTTCTAAAATGCTTAATCAATTAAGTTGTAAAAATAATTTATGTAATACAGAATATTATTTGATAAATATAAATCTTTATTTATTACACTTAAATGAGAATTCATCTACATTCAATGATACATATTTATCTAGAGCTAAGAATATTGTAGAATCAACTGAGAATCTTATAAAATTAATACAAAATGAAATGGATAACAATCAAAGTTTATACTCAGTCATGTTTGTATATGATAATTTGAATGTTATTATTAAAAGATATAATTTTCATTTAAATAAAATGAATTATGGAAAAGAACATATTATAGAATTATTAAAAAAGGATAATCATAATAATACTGCTAGTAGTAAGATGAATAATGAAAAAATATCTAGCACTGAATTTATAAATAAACTATTTGAATCGGCAAATTGGTTTTCTTCTTATAAATATAGCTATAAAATATTAACACAACTGAATTCTTTAATTATTAGAAATGAAATGATATTAAATAATTTATTTAATCATTTATTAAAAGATATAGAAAAAAAACATATACTTTCTCATTTAAATATAAATAATTTTGATTCTAAATATAATACCACCATTTCAGAAACAGAAAGCTTATTAAAACGTGTTGCAGATATTTTGAAAAGAAATAATAAAAAACAAAATATAAATTTTCAAGGCGTCTTAGGTTTAAATATATTAATTAAGGAAAATATTCATAGTGAAAAGATAATTGAATTAAATAATGCAAAAAGGAAATTAGAAACACTTATATCATCCATTAAGACAATATATAATTCTATTAAATCTGAAAAATATTCTATTGAAAATTTAATAAACAATGAAATAGATAAAATTGATTATATCTATAAAGCACAAAATCTTTCTAGTTTCATAGAAACAATAAAAAATAAAGAAATAAATATTAGTCACAATAAAAATATGATTGATTCTTATTATACAAATGTTCAAGAATTAGAAAAACAAATTAAAGAATTATGTAAAAATATTGAAAGTAATACAAATATAAATGAAAAATTAAAAACAGATTATGAAAGGAGAAATAGTTATAAAACAAATATTATAAAAAATTTAGAATATATTAATATTAATGTAATTGATATTAAAGAAATCATATCATTATACAACCAAATAGATAACACTGTATTGAGTATTAACGAATTAAATAATGAAAAAATAATCAATATGGAGAATTTTTTTAAAACAAAAGAAGATATATATAATAATATAAAAACACAACGTAGTAATTTTTATAATAATAAATTGAATGAATTATTATCTGAACTATTACCACTATTGGAATATAATAAAACAAATATTGATTATGACAAAAAAACTATATCTGAACTTGAGAGAATTGAAGAAGAAACAAAATTACAATGCGATAAATTAACTAATATAAAACCTGTTAGTATAAATAATATGTTAATTAATATGAATAAAGAATTAAATAAACTTTATACACTTAAGGATGATATTATTAAAAAGTGTTTAGATCAATTAAATACCGAAATATCAAATATAAATGATTCTTCTGTTTCTACAGTTTTAGATTTGAGAAATAAAATTAATGATTATAAAGAAGAAGTAGATGATTTAGAAAATTATAAAAAAATGATTTCTAATTTAGAATATGACTATTTATATAATTTACACGAAGATGATAGTGCTCTATATGTAATAAAAAATATAGATGTACAATTAGAACAATATAAAGATATCATTCATAATATAAAAAATAAGATAACACATGACATACATATTATAAAAACAAATATGGAAGAATCAGAGAAAAAGGTTAAATCACATATGGACTTACAAGAAAGATTAAAGAAACATGTCGATTTAAATGAGACACATCAAATTACATTATTACCATTAAATAAGAATCAAATTGATAAAAATGTAATAAAAGAATATGAACAAGAAATTAACAAGACAAGTGAAAGAATTTATATTCTAATAAATGATATAAATAATTTAAATGAACACATGAATGTTCTTAAACAATTTAATGCTAATGTATATGGTTCAAATATAAATGTACAAATGCTTAAAGATTTTAATATAAAAGAAGATGTCATAATAGATAAATTAAATGAACACATGAAAATAATAATAGAATCGGATTCGATACTAGGAAATGTAAGGAAGGATACCTTTTTAGATGCTATAAAAAAACAAATTCAAATTGTTAAGAATAAATTTTTGGATTTTGATATTAAAGGTCTAAAAAAACGTGCAGAGGATTTATTATATTTATATTTAAATAGAAAAACAAAATATCATGATACGAAAGAAATAAATGTGGAATTATTAGAAAATCAAAATTATAATTGGAAGTCTATTAGAAATGATATAGAAAATATGAATACAGAATGTGAAATATTAGATAAAATATCTGATGAGTTAATTACAGAACAGAAGCTTGTTATATTACATTCTTTAGATAAACTTATTAAAGAGATGAATCAAAAAATTAATAATAATATAAATGAATATTTAAAACGTTCAGATGATATTATTAATGCAATAATATCATTTCGTTCCAATATAAATATCAACAAATATGAAAATGAAAAATACAATCAAAAGATAAATAGATTAAAAGAATTATCTACCCAATTAGAAAACAAAATTTTAGAAACAAAGAAGTCATTAGAACATAATAAAAAAAACTCTAATAATTTTGTGATTCAAGCAGAAAATGTAATAAAAAATAATGAAAAGAAATTTATTGATAAACAAAATATGATGAACGATATATATAATCAGATAAAATATATATTTGAAAGAATAGATAATATAGATTCCAGAAATTCAATGTTAAATGTTATAATATATGTAGAATTAAATTATGAAAAACTAATTTATGATTATATATATGAGCAAGTCGAAAATGAAGAAACGGTTTCAAAGACATTAATGGAAGAGTTTAAATTATATAAAGAAAAGATAGAAGAATTAATACAAAAAGATAATCAAAATAAAGTTTTACCTTTTCTAAAGAGTTTACACTATAATGATTATTCTAACAAAATTAAAGAAACGTATAATAATATATTGAAACTTGTTCAGAATACCAAAGAATTAAATAAACTCTATCAAGATAGTAATGATTCTACTTATAAAGCAAAAGAAAATAATATTGAAGGGGAAAAATACCTCAAAGACATAATAAATTATAATAATAATTTAAAAACATTATTAGCTACAGTTAAAGAATTAAAGGGATATATAGAAGAAAATAATATTGATGGAATTTATAAAAGAATTTTAGAAGATATCAAAAAAACAGTAGAACATGATACATTAGCTAAAAATGAATATGCTAAAATAGAATCGTTATATAAAGCATTAGAAATGGATTTTGAAAAAATGAATACAATTCATAATACTGGTTATGAACATTTAGATATTCCAAATATTGAGAAACAATTAAAATTAATTATTCAGAATAAAGATAATTTAACAAATAAAGAAAAAGAAATCGATATGATTTTCAAGAAAATTAAGGAATATAAAGAAATAACTCTATTACACCATAATTTGGTAACAGAAGGAAAAAATACTTTAGATATATTAATAAAAGATCTATCGATTGATGATGAATCTAAAAATAAATATAATATGGATGAACTTGTAAAACATATGAATGAAGCCACACAAGCTTCAAATAAAGCTACTGAATATTTGGTGAATTGTGAATCAAATAAAAATAAATTTTCAATAAAGGAAAAAGAATTCAAAGATCTATTAATTGAATCCTTTAGTTTATTATTAAAAAGAAAACATGAGGAAATAAAAAATAATGCAAATATTGCTATGCAGCAAATTAATCAATTGTACTCCAAATTGCAAGAGAAGTTGAATGAATCCATAAAAAAATTAAATGATTTAAAAGGGAAATCTCATTTAAAAACGAAAGAAGAAGAATTTTTATATAATAATAAATGTAAAATAGCATATAAAAATGTCGAAATAAAAATTGCAAGGGTTGAACATTATTTAACTCAACTATCAAATATAAGTGATAATATAGATATTATATTAAATAAATCCAAAATTGCAATGAATTCTATAAGAACCATAAGTAATATAGAAACAAAAATTAAGTCTCATAATTTTAATGAAGAGCATATTAACAATATAGAACATTTAAATACTATAACAAGTGAAAAGGAAAATATGGAAAATGAAGAGAAAATAATGAATACATTAAGTAACAATATTATAGAATTATATAACGAAATAAAAAATAATAAAAAGGATTATGAAATAGGATTTATAGAAAATATAAAAATGCTAGCAGATGAGAAAAAGAAATATATAGAATCTACAAAAGGTTTAGTAAATTCTTTAATAAATAAATTTGCTTCACTTTTTAATAAAAAATATTTAAATAAATATAATATTCAAGAAAATGTAGAAATATATAATAGAAAAATAGGAGAAAAATATGTTCATTTTAATAATTCTTTTATTATTATTGAAAATAATATGAAGGTTTCTATAAACGAATCTATTCATTATGATGAAGCAAAGAAAATAAGAGAAACAGCAGAGCGTGAATTGAATAAAATAGAACAAAATATTGATGAAGTAAAAAATTATTTGAAATATATACAAAAAACAGAAGGTTTTAGATTAATGTATTATATGAAAGGATATTTAGATAATATATATGAAAACTGTTCAAAGCAACATTCAAATGTTATAAGTGATCATAAATATATTAAAAATATAATTGAAGAAATGAAAGATATAGAGGATGAAAAAATTTCATTAAAAAAATATAATGAGGCAATTAAAAAATATACAGAAATGAATGAAAATAGTAGTTGTTCTAATGAAGACGATATTATTAATATATTTGGATCTATTATTAAGTGTGTAAATTTTTCAGGAATCAAAATATTATCTGATATAAAATCAGAAATAATTCCAGAATTATGTTTAGATGATATATCTCAATCAAGTAAAAAATTGCAGGTTATTATTTTAGAACCTGAAATGAAATCACAATTTGAAGGGGAATCGAATTATGAAGAAAAAATAAAAGAAGCTCATTCATATTCTGTTAATGTATTACATTATTTGAACGAAATTGAAGAAAAAAAAAGAGAAAGTGAAACATTAATAAATACTTGTAAAAATATATATAATAAAACAATTCAATTACATGAATTAAAATTAAAAATTAATGATATTATTAATAGTAAGGAAAATCAAATTATTCAAGGAATTAATAATATAACTCAAAAAATAGAAGAATTAGAACAATTAAAATGTAATACTACAAAATATGAAGAAATATTAGATAAAAAAGAATATGAATATATAAATTCAATTAGTGCTTCATACAAATATACAAAGACAGATATTTTATTAAAAACTGATATAAAAAAAATCAATGAGAATTTTCATAATAATCTCAGAAAATTATATGATATAAAAAATAATATTTATACACCAAGAGCAAATGTAGATACAAGTATTAACATAGAACAGATTAATATTTTATTTGATGAAAATCATAAAAATATAAATAGTATTCAAAGTGACATAAGAACAATTAATATTACACTTGATGAATTATTAGATAAAGGGAAAAAATGTGAAATTTCGTTGTATAATTCGATATGTATAAATATTAGAAATAAAATATATGATAATATAAGAAGAATCAAAAATAATCAAGAGGAGGCTCAAATGTGTTTACATTATATTGAGAACAATATTACTTCTTTAGATAGTGATATACATACATTTAATAATTATAACAATGAACATATAATAAGTAGTTATATATCTTCAAATATAGAAAACACACATGAATATATAATCAATTTAAAATCGCTTATAGAAAATGTCGAAAGGATAAATAATCACATAAATAAGGAATTTATTGTAGTAAATCAAAAAACAAATATAGAATCATTACAAAAGAAAGATGAAATTTTGTTAGAATTTTATAATGATTTTAAAAAGGAAGAAGAAAATATTAATAACATTTATAAAAATATACATATCAAAAAATTAAAAGAAATAGAAAATAGTTTAGAAAAATATGATAATTTAACAACAGCATTTAATAAAATGATAGAAACACAAAAGAGCAATATATTAAAAAATGAAAACGAATTCAAGATAATCGAAAAAAACACAGAGGATAAGAAGAAAGACATTGCTGTTATAAATAATATGTCCTTAAAGATTGAATCGGTTACATTCTTTAATCAAGAATATCGTAGTATTATGAATATTATTCAGGATATGCATAATTTAGAACAAACAAATTATTCCGAAAGACTAAATGTGAAACAATATTTAGAATACATATCTACCTTAATCGGAAGAACAAATGAGTTCTCAAAAATGTTACAACAATATGAAAATAATAAAATTACCAAAGAAAATCTTTTCCAATTTAATCTAGAGGAAATTCATAATAATATAGGAAAACTAAAAGAGAAAATAAATAATGTATATAATAAATTTGTTAAATTAATGGAAGATGTTAAAAAAAATGAAGAGTCATTAAACGATAATGCTAATATTAAAAATATTATAAATAACATATGGAAAAATATATATAGTATCAAAGAAAATATTTCAAAAAATTTACCTGGAAAAGATAAATTATTAGAAATAGAAAATGAACTAAATGATATGAAAAATATTATGAATGAAACAAAAAGAATATCTAATATAAATGAATATGTTAAAACAAATATTCATGAAGGAATAGGTTATAAAAGTAAGGAAGATGACTATAAAAATATTGAAAATATTAATGAATTATTATATCAACTTAAAAGAGATAATAAAAGAGTTCAAGATGAATTATTAATAATTAATCATGCTAATAAAAAATTAGAAGAAAGGATAAATTATATAAATATTATATTTAGGACAATATCAAGCACAGATGATAATACCATTCGAAAATTTGCTGAAGGTTATGTTTTTGAATCTACAAAATTATATGACCAATCAAAACAAATTTTATTAAAACTCAATGAATTATCAGATCATCATTTTAAAGAGATCACTTATCTAGACGCAGAGAGAATCAAATGTGAAGAAAAAATAAAAAGAAAAGAAGAAGAAATAAAGAAACAAGAAGAATTGAAAAGAAAGGAAGACGAATTGGTAGAAAAATTTAATGAAGAATTGATAGAAAATATAGAAACAGCCTTAGAAAATGAAATAGAAAATATATGGAAAGATAATAATACAAAAAGTGAAGTACAACAAAAATTATCTGAAGCAATTGAAGAAAAAATGAAAAATAAAATTGATGAATTAACAAATGAAAATGATGATATAGTAAAAAATAATAAACAAATGTTCAAAGATAAATTAAATGATGAATTAAAAAAAATAAAAGAACAAGTAAAAAAAAAAATTGATAAACTTATCATAGAAAAAGATGAAGAAAAACAAAAGGAAAAAAAAAATACACAAATAAATGAAACTAACACTAACAAAAATACAACTGAATTAATTAACAATAGTAGTGACACTACAAAAATTAAGGATGAAGAAAATTATAAAGAAATGAAAACAGAAGAAGAAGAAAAAGAAAAAGAAAACGAAAATGAAAATGAAAAAGAAAATGAAAAAGAAAATCAACAAAACGATTTGGTAAAAACTAATAATGATGAAAAAGATATTAATAATAATAATAGTTCAAGAAATAGTAATACAAATAAGGAACCAATACATATGTCAACAGATAAACTTGTTGATATAAATCCATCATCACATCATACACTTGATACAAAAGAAGTAAATAATAATTCAGAAGGTATACTAGATAATACATTAGAAAATAATTCAATAATACAAGAAGATATAAAAAATAGAGATGATAATAATACACATAGAAATAATGATTATAAAAATTTTCAAAGAGGAAGAGGTTTGAATATTGTAATATATATTGCAGGTGGGTTAATTATTTTTGCAGTAATATTTGGTAGTATTAGTTTTTTAATATTTAAAATATATAAAACAGAAAAATATGATATCAATATGAGTCATGATACTTTTATACGTAATGATGATATACTTTTCCAAAATAAAGATCAAATGATTGAAGTAGTTTTCAATGAATATAATTATAATCAGTATTAATAATAAATTGTATTTTATAACAGGAGAAAAAATGGAAATATTAGAAAAATATTCACATAGAAACGTGACCTATAATACAATATGTATAGAACAACATTGATCATTTTTTAGAGTATAAAATTACATATATGATATAAGAAAGAAAAAGAATAACAAAATGCCCATATATAATATTTAATTATATAATTATATAATTTTTTTTTTTTTTTTTTTTTTTTATATATATAAAATTAAAACTTTATGTATAACCCTTTTAATAATGATAGCCTTATGAGTATATGAAAAATTAGGATAATAATTTGTATTGAATTGTCCTATATTTATATATCATTTTACTTTATTTTTTATAATTTTGTTAAATGGCAACAAAATATATATATATATATATATATATATATATATATTAAATAACCAAAATGTAATTTATAAAATTTCACGTTGGAATTAATAAAAAATTTTTTGAAAATATATATTTTTTAAATTATTTATATATTCATGTAATTAAATAGAACATATTAAACAGAAAAAAAAATATATAAAATAAAAAATATTATACAAATGTATAATTAAATATCAGAAATATATATTTTATTTTATTGTTTACCTTATAGTATTTTATACATAATAAAAATAACACTATATATATATGGAGGTTATTATAATATAATATAATTTCATAGGATAATGTTGTAAATAATTTTATATGTATATATATATATATATATATATATATATATGTGTACATTAAAAAAAAAAAAAAAAAAATTAAATAAATAAGAAAAATTAAGAACTTAATATTAATAATTTTATTTTAACAAATTAAGAAATTTCCTCTTATATTTAAAGAAACACATATAATTTATATATATAATATAATAGGGGTACACATTTTAAAATCCTTAATTTGTTGCATAGTTTATACATATATATTTTAATAAAAAAATGTTCAAATAATTATATTTAAATAGAACAAAAAGAAAAAGAAAAAGAAAAAAAAATGTCATGTTCTATAGTATTAAATTATATATTATATACCATAATATAATAATCCCTTTTTATTTTTCAAAAAAAAGGAAAAAATGTGTACGCATTATTCAACTTTAATCATTTGTTTTATTTAAATAGAAAAAAAGGGAGAACTTGAAAAAAAAAAAATTTTAATTTAATTATATTATTATTCTAATATTAAAAAAATTAAAAAAAAAAAAAAAAAAAAAAAGTATAACTCTCTTTTAGAACCCACGGAACATCATATATGATAATTATAATGAAAAAAAAAAAAGACATGTAGATGAATAATTGGAAATTAAAATTGCTAGTTTTTATAAAATGTTAATATAAAAAATTATAGTTAGCAATATGTACAAACTTGTTTTTTTTTTTAAAAAGTACATTATATTATTTTTTATTCGACATGGGGAAAGGTTTATATCATATATGTAAAAAAAAAAAAAAAAAAAAAAAAAATATTTCAGGTATTCTTTTATAGAAAACAAATAATAAAAAGAAAGAAATTAAAAAAATATATAGAGGAATAATAATTCATATATTTTTTATTCTTATTTATATTAAAAAGATATTTAATATGAAAATAATACGAGAGTTGTTCTATTTATTTTCTCTGTCCTTTTGTTTCATTATATTGGCAAGATCTAGTTGTACGCCTTTTTTTTTTTTGTTTTTAACCAAAGAAAAAAAAAAAAGAAAATGAATTTCCTTGTAATTTTTTATCTTTTCTTTAAAATGTACTTATAAATGTAATAATACTATTCTTAGTACTTCTGTTTATTCAAAATTTTCTTTCTTTTTTAGTAACATAACTATCCATATTTAACACACGAACCCAATAAATCTCTTATTATTAATTAAACATAAACAGAATTAACCACGTAAAATTTTAGGTACAATTTTAAAAATTAATTAATTATTAATTTGTTTTTTCTTAAAAGTGTAATAATTTTTTTTTTTTTTTTTTTTTTTTTTTGTGAAAATTAAGTATATTTGATTTATATTAAACTTATAAATAAATAAATATATATATATATAATATCATAATATGTAACTTCCTATATCTAATTTATTTTTTTGGTGTTAAATTTTCCCTATAAATATTTGGTTATATATTATCTTTTTTTATTATTGTTTTTCTGTTTCATATGATTAATGTATAGATAATTATATATATATATATATATATATATATATATATATATATATACTTATTATATATTGAATATATATTACATGTATCGGTCTAATATTTACTATTCAAAACATTTTTTTTTTTTTTATATTTAATATCCCAAAGTGGGCTTATTTTAAATTAATATGACACATGTACATTATACACATATTCCAAATAGATTCTAATTATATATATTTGTTTTACAAAAATAATTAAATTATAACGTCACAAGTTTACAACATAATTAGAATTTGATTTTACCACCACCATTATATAAGATCATACAAATTATAATAGTTATTATAAAGAGTAACATATAGAACTCAAATATTAAGATGAATTTTTTTTTTTTTTTTTTTTTTGTTAATATTTTTATTTGAAATATAACAGTATTACTATTTTAAATATGAAGACATATACTTTATGGAATATTTTTTGTAACATTTTATTTATCCTTTTTGGTAATATAATATATATTTAATATTTATATAATCTATTACTTTTTATATTCCTACATATTTGTTATTTTCAAATGATATTTATTTCATAATATATATATATATGTTTATTTATTTATTTCCTTTTTTTAGGAATAACTTACCAACATGATGCACATGTATTTAGTAAAAATGAGGAAAGCTCATTTCCATCTTCAGAAGAGAATTCACAAAATAGTAATACACTTAATTTAAATACAGTAAATACTACTAGTTTCTCAGATATATATAATATTTATAATAATTCAGAAAAGAATATTAATTTCAATAATAGGAATAAAAAAAAGCCTTTTAGAAATGCATCATTCATAAACATAAAAAACGAAAGACAAGAAATAAGTAATACAGATACTACATATGAAAATTTAAACGGAAAAACAAACAGTACATTAATAAAATATAATAATAATGATAAAATTATTAAGGAACATTCAAATAATAATATTCAATCATTTATTGATAAAAAAGACATTGTGTGGGAAAACAGAAGTATTTTAGATTATATGGATATAATAAATGATAGTGATGATAAGATTTTCTCAATTGAATCGTATTTACGTGAGTTACAAGCATGTAAAGAAGCTATTCTATATATAACATTTTATAGCTTAGCAAAGAAAGAAAATTATGAACCAGTTCAACGCAATATTGATAGTTTCTATAAGTTCATGGAGAAGAATGAAGATACATGCTTAGCAGGATCAAAAAATAGATTCAACTTTTTAGTTTATAGTTTAGAAAATGCTGCAAAATTTAATTATAACAAGTTGCAATATGAAAATCACTTGAATGAATACAAATCAATAAAAAATAAATTTTATCATTGTATAGATGATAAAAATTATGATATTAGAAATAAAATAACTGAAATAAAAAAAGGAGTTGAACATGTACTTAGAGAATCAATTACAAATGACCGTCGATATCGCATGGACAGATATCAATTAAATATAAACCTTTATATAACCAACTTAAAACAAATTTCACCTATATCTAATAATACAACTATAAAAAAAGCCCAAACTCTCATAGAAGAAAGTGAAAGAACTATTAAGGCTGTAAAAAAGGAACTTGAAGATGATAATAATATATATTCCATTGAATTTGTTCAAGATGAATTAAGAGATATTGTCAAAAGATATACTTTTCATTTTCAACAAATTGATAAAGGAAAAACAGAAATGGAGAAATTTGTGAAAGAAGCTGCTGACAGAAATTTACAAAAAGAAGCATATGCTCAAAAAGTAATGGAATCTACTAATATTTTTTCTTACTATAAATATAGTAATGGTGTTATAAGTACGTTGAATTCATTATTTAATAAATATGAAAAGATACTAAATAATTTGTATAACAACGTTTATATAGCTTTAGAAAATAAAATTGAATCCAAATTAAATTTCAATAATTTCGACAAAAAATATAAACCTATAGTTGCAGAAACCGAAAAATTAACGAAATATGTTGCTGATTTAGTTAAATTGTATAAAAAAAAAAACGTTGTGTCTAGTGGATCACAAAATGCAAAACTTATAAAAGCTCAGACATCATATAATAATGAAGTTAGTTCATTAGAATCTTGTAATAAACAATTAAATGCTTCATTAAAAGCTATGAAGGATGCTCAAAATACAATTCAATCTGCTAAATCTGATTTGGAAAATATAAAGAAGTCATTATCTAAAAAGAAATTCATTGAAAAAACAGAAGAACTTTTAAAATCAATGGAAAATATAAAAAAGAAAGAAAATGGATTAATTGAAAAATATAAAATTATTTTCATATGTTTTCACATAATCTTTTACTATACGAAGATTATAGCTTACTTGATCTTTTATCTTAGTCATAATATCTTCATATTGTAACAATTGCATTTCAGTATCTTTTACTGGTAAGGAATACTCATCATCATCATATAAACTATAAAAATATTCATGTTCAACCTTCATAACAATATTTTTGTATATTTTCATATCTTCAATTTCATCCTCATATTCATCTATACTATGTTTTAGCTCTAATAATAATTTATCATAATGATCTGATGAATGTGATAAAACTGTGTTGAGATAGTATAAGCACTTTCCTATAATATCATCATTAATTATTAAAAGATCAGCCATTGATTTTTCCAAAATTTTTATAATATTTATAATATTTTCTGTTTTAATTTTAATTATACTATCGTATTTATCTTTTATATAATCTAATATATTTTTTTCGTCATTTAAATTTTTTTTCTTATTAACAGTAGCTTTATATTTTAAAATGTCTTGGAAATCTGTATTTACTTTATTCAATGGGTCCTTAAAAACATTATTCAGTTCAGATTTCACCTTTTTATGTATTTCTTCTTTCTTTCTCATATGTTCCGTTACGTCAATTAATTTATGATTATCAACTGCATCAATATCTGCCACTGTTTTTGTTATGATAGTATTTAGGTTTATTATATGTTTAATATAGTTTGCATGTTTTTCTATATATTCAAGAAAATTAATCGTGTCTCTTTGAATACGTTTTCTGAAAGCTTCATCCTCTTCTACTTTCAATTCATCATAATTATAATTATGTATATATACAACAGCTTTAACAATATTAGTTCTTAAAGATGGAACAGTTGAATATTTCTGATCAATAATT